>NC_084559.2:8380645-8618145 GCF_033978685.3 Nerophis lumbriciformis
GTGGAGGAGCAGCGGCTTTACTTTGAGCTCCTCCCGGATGACAGAGCTTCTCACCCTATCTCTAAGGGAGAGACCCGCCACCCGGCGGAGGAAACTCATTTGGGCCGCTTGTACCCGTGATCTTGTCCTTTCGGTCATAACCCAAAGCTCATGACCATAGGTGAGGATGGGAACGTAGATCGACCGGTAAATTGAGAGCTTTGCCTTCCGGCTCAGCTCCTTCTTCACCACAACGGATCGATACAGCGTCCGCATTACTGAAGATGCTGCACCGATCCGCCTGTCGATCTCACCATCCACTCTTCCCTCACTCGTGAACAAGACTCCCAGGTACTTGAACTCCTCCACTTGGGGCAAGATCTCCTCCCCAACCCGGAGATGGCACTCCACCCATTTCCGGGCGAGAACCATGGACTCGGACTTGGAGGTGCTGATTCTCATCCCAGTCGCTTCACACTCGGCTGCGAACCGATCCAGTGAGAGCTGAAGATCCTGGCCAGATGAAGCCATCAGGACCACATCATCTGCAAAAAGCAGAGACCTAATCCTGCAGCCACCAAACCGGATCCCCTCAACGCCTTGACTGCGCCTAGAAATTCTGTCCATAAAGGTTATGAACAGAATCGGTGACAAACTATAACCACATATAGTTATATTAAAAATACAAAAAACTTCACTAATCCATAGCCACAAAGAATATTTCAGATAACACCACCCGAACGCCTCCTTAGGGAGGTGTTTAGGGCACGTCCGACCGGTAGGAAGCCACGGGGAAGACCCAGGACACGTTGGGAAGACTATGTCTCCCTGCTGGCCTGGGAACGCCTCGGGAGCCCCCGGGAAGAGCTGGACCAAGTGGCTGAGGAGAGGGAAGTCTGGGCTTCCCTGCTTAGGCTGCTGCTCCCGCGACCTGACCTCGGATAAGCGGAAGAAGATGGATGGATGGATGGACTATATGCACACACTAGAGATGCGCGGTTTGCGGGCACAACCGCGGAGTCCGCGGATTATCCGCGGATCGGGCGGATGAAATTAAAAAAAATTAGATTTTATCCGCCGGTCGGGTCGGGTCGGGTGGTTCAAATTATTAAAAAAAATTAGATTTTAAATAGATTCAGGCGGGTGGCAGTTAAACCAATTGGGAAATATATATACATAGTTAAATGTTGTTACCCACATACGAAAAACGAGCAGGCACCTGCAGCATATGCCACAACAGAAGAAAAAAAAAAAAAGAGATGGACACTTTTACGGAGCGGAGAAGGGACACCTCGCCGGGGTCCGGGACCGAGGCCCCTTCCCCCGAGAGGGTCCCACCGGGAGCCGTAGCTGAGACGATCCGCGAGAAGGGCCCGACGCACGTCCAGGGTCACCACCGCGCCCACCGCACCGACACCCCGCCTCGTCCGCCTTCGCCGCGGCCGGCGTCACGCGCAGCAGGTAAGCAGCTTACAGGGGTCACTCCGCGGGGTCACTCCGCGCGCTCCGCCCGCGCAGCTTACCTGCCCGCCACCCCTGTTGCCGGGGGCGCGTAACAGGGGTCACTCCGCGCGCAGTGCGCTCACGAAAGGGGTGGGGCTCACCCTGGTTGATATAGACAGCAGGACGGTGGCCATGGAAGTTGGAACCCGCTAAGGAGTGTGTAACAACCCACGTGCCGAATCAACTAGCCCTGAAAATGGATGGCGCTGGAGCGTCGGGCCCATATACCTGGCCGTCGCCGGCAGCGAGACGCGCTTGGAGGTGCGCTCAGCGCGGCTCCCATATGATTGCGCACTGGTGTGCGTCTGGGTCGTGACAGCGTGGCACGCGAATGTCTGTGCTGCATTGGATCAGTCTCCTTTCTTTAACAGGCAAAAGCTTTATAACCTCACTAATGCCTTGCATCGTCTATATTAGATATATAACAACGGGCGGGTGCGGGCGGATGGCGGGCGGATGCGGTTCTGATCAAATGTTAGATCGGGTGGATGGCGGGTGGTTGACGACTTTCTGATGCGGTTGCGGATGAAATAATTGCCTATCCGCACATCTCTAGCATACACATTTGGATCTTTTTTTTTGTCTTGAATAATTATATATGTATTTGTTGCATATGTATTTTGTACAGTGTGCTCAGTCGTTTTGGAAAATAATTCAATGTGTTTGTGACAAATGCCTGCAATATACTTTTCACTTTGTCCTCAGGTCTCACCCTCTTTGAGTGTCTGGGCTTGCTATTCCCAAATAGCCTGGGGAATAAAATGCAGATTCCTGTCTCCTCCGGTAGCGTGTCCACTCACTCATGTGGAGATCCGTGCAGGGCGGGCTGGTTGGATGACAAGAGTGCTTGATTTGAACAGAAAGGTACATGCTCCATCCATGTAGATCAGCTCGGATGTGTGTCTTGTGGGAAATGCTAAGGCGACACTGCATGCTGCCACAAAATAAATCACTGTACATTTCTCATGATGAATAATTCAAATGTGTTTATTCTATCTTTATTCCGAATTTGAAACATGTAGAGTTCATATGTTGATGTGTGGTATCAAATTATTTGTGAAGAGCCTCAATAATGACAAAGAACACATTGAAGCTATTATTGTACATGCTAATGAGCACTCATCTGTGCTCTCTGATGAGTGCACCTCCAACAACGCACTTCCAGGTGCCTGCTGCAGCCGGCAGCTGCAATCAATCACCAGCAACCAACGCACCTGTGGTTGATCAGAGGCCCCGCCGTCTTCAGCCGGTGCAGACCTGCGTTCCGGGCCAGAACATAACCACCCGTTCACGCACAGTAAGCGATCGTCGTGCTTCATGCAATCTTGCTCTTTGCTCTCTGTGTTTTCTTCCCCGTGTTTGATTAGTCTTGTGTCTTCCTTGTCGTCCTTCCAGCAGTCTGCCTTCGTTCCTCGTCTTTGCCCTCGCGTTCCTTCTGCTTCCCTGCAACCTCTTAGATCTCCACCTCCCGCTTGGACACGGACCTCCCCAACCCCGCTATCGCCTTACGGACATTCCAGCTTGTCTTTCCACTTTGGGACTTCCTGCTTCTCACTCAACATTACGGTAACACTCAACAGCTAATACCCACACATAGTCTCACACCATACACCTTTGAATTTAGTCACACTCCCTTCTCTAGTTTAGTTATATTATTGTATTGTATTATATATATATTCTATATATATACTGTAAATATATATAATAAATACATAGAGCTACTATGCCCCCTTGTGGTCTGTGCCGTCTACTCCCCCCGCAAACATAACAATTATCATATATATATACAGGCCCGGCCCTAACCAATCTGGCGCCCTAGGCAAGATTTTAGATGGCGCCCCCCCACATCGGCAGTGAACTGTATATACTCACAAGAAACCAAATAGCTTTGTCTTTGACCTTTTTTTTACTTAAAGAAAGCAAATTAACAATCAGAATAGTTAACAAGATAAAAATGTAAAGTAATGTTGTAACAAATAATATTTCTATTATATAGGCTTTACTTTGCATTTTAATTAACGTGGGATTATTTTTTGTATTTAGAAATAATAGTACCAACTTTTTTTTTTTTTCTCCAACATTTGTGGCACTGGCGTGGCGCCCCCTGATGGACGGCGCCCTTAGCATTTGCCTATACGGCCTATGCCACGGGCCGGCCCTGTATATATATATATATATATATATATATACATATATATATATATATATATATATATATATATATATACATCCAGAAGCTGCAATACATACAAAATAGTGCTGCTAGGATCCTGATGAGAGTGCGGAAATATGACCATATCATACCAACTCTCAAATCCCTTCACTGGCTTCCTGTTCCACTCAGGATTGAATTCAAAGTCTCCCTACTAACCCACCAGTGCCTCCATGGAAATGCCCCCCTCTACCTCAAAGAACTACTCACCCCCAAATCCTCCACACGACATCTCCGCTCCGGACAGGCTAACCTCCTCCAACCTCCGAGGACAAAGCTTTCTGCTCCGCCGCTCCCAGTCTGTGGAACGCTCTCCCTGACCACCTGAGGGCACCACAGACTTTGGATACTTTTAAAAAAGGCTTAAAAACCCTTCTTTTTAAAAAAGCCTCTTTTTTTTTTAGATATATGCATACTAGTTTTAGCTATTTGGCTGTTCTATTTTTTATTTTTATTTATTTTTCATTATCTTTTTATTTATTATTTTTTTAATACACTGTAGCACTTTGAGGTTGTTTACTCAATGTAAAGTGCTTTTTACAAATAATATATATATATATATATATATATATATATATATATATATATATATATATATATATATATATATATATATATATATATATATAATTTATCACACCAAAAAAATTCCAAAGTTTGCAAATAAATAGATCAATCTAAATAGTATCAATCTCTCGGAGATTCCCAAGCTATTTTGCAAAAATAATGAGCTAGCCAGTCAGGTGATCGTTCTTTACTCAGAAGAAAAATGAAAGAGGTATTTTTTACAGACCGCTTAACACAGGAAGACAACGGCTGCCATAAATCATCCATTTTATTGGCTGCGCATTTTTCATTTGAATAAATCTTAAAGTGCTACAGTACAAACCAATATTTAAAAAAAAAATAGCCATTAAAACAGAGAACATACTAAGTCAATCAATCAATCAATCAATCTTTATTTATACAGCCCTAAATCACAAGTGCCTCAAAGGGCTGCACAAGCGTAATAACGTTTTGGGAGACAATGATCTTATGTTTAAAAAGCCCATATTATAAGTATTGGGCTGTTTTGACGAGTTTTTGTTTAAATTATCCATAGTAGAAATATTAATAGTGTTGCGTTTATTATACGTAGTGCACTTTAAATAGTTTCGACCATATCTAGGAATTGATACGACGGGAATTTTCAGATTGTTTGCTTGATGCTGCGATCGACTGAACGCATCATGATTTGCCACCTCAGTAGAATGCATATCCACCCCGGACACATTCACAACAGAAAACACATTATGTGAGTTGTGTGTTATTCTAAGAAAATTGCTATGCGTACAGGAATTATCCAGCCTGGTGCTGGCTAGTTCTAGCTTAACTGACTCCTCACCCGGACTAGCAGGCTCTGTAATTGCCTGTGACCGGGCTTGCTCTAGTGTAGTTAGTCAAATGTGACTTAAACAGTAGTCTATGTTCTTAGACAGGATGATGGCGCCTTCCTGGTTAGGGTGAAGGCCGTCCCTCATCAGCAAGCCTGGTTTGACCCAGAAAGAGGGCCAATTATCAATAAACGTTAGTCCCTGTTGTCTACAGAAGCTAGCCAGCCACTTGTTAAGCGAGACTAATCTGCTATATCTCTCATCATTGCCTCTCGCAGGCAGAGGGCCAGAGACAATTACTCGATGCCTGGACATCTTTCTAGCAAGATCACAAGTCCTGGCTATGTTTCTCTTTGTAATCTCTGACTGTCTCATTCTAGTGTCATTGGAGCCAACGTGTACAACTATATTCGCATAACTGGTGGTGCGATTTGCCTGTCGTACGTGTTTACTAGGCCTGTTGCGAGTTAGCTCCCTAAGATTAGCCTCAATGTCAGGTGCTCGGGCCCCAGGGATGCACTTAATTGTGGCTGGTTTGCTAAGCTTTATGTTTCGGGTGATGAGGTCCCCTATGACTAAGGTGTGGTGCCCGGTAGACTGGGGTGTAGGACTAGCTAAAGAGCTAAATCTATTATGCGTCTCAACCGGTACACCGTAGCTTGTAGGCCGCTTAGGACTACTACAGGCTGGGCTAGTTAGCTCGCTACAGCTAACGCTAGCAGATGTGTCCGCAACATCTAAAGTTACGAGATTACTCTGCTCTAACTGGCGGACACGGCCCTCTAGCAGAGCCAGCCTCTCCGTGAGTAAGGTGCAAGACGCGCAGGAAGCCATACTCACGGTGTTTTCTGTCACCGAGTGAAGTTCCTGCTGTCTTCCGGGAAGTCCTTCTGACCGGCGACGCCTTTCTCCGCGCTAGCTTCGTTAGCTTAGCAGCTAGCTGCTAGCTAGCTGCGGGAGGGGTGGAGAGACAGAGATCGGGTGATTTGCAAGTTAAATAGTACTACTAAATATGTTGAGAAAGTAATAAAGAAAGCTGCAGAACAATTAAAAGCACACAAATAGAACGATATTTAGCTTTTTCGAAACAGCGAGCGAGCAGTCAGCGAGCAGTCACGCACGGTGAACCGGAACCGGAAGTCAGCCCGGTCAGTAACTAAAATGGTAAATGGGTTCTACTTGTATAGCGCTTTTTTACCTTTAAGGTACTCAAAGTGTTTTGACACTATTTCCACATTCACCCATTCACACACACATTCACACACTGATGGCGGGAGCTGCCATGCAAGGCACTAACCAGCACCCATCAGGAGCAAGGGTGAAGTGTCTTGCTCAAGGACACAACGGACGTGACTAGGTTGGTATAAGGTGGGGATTAACCAGGAACCCTCAGCTTGCTGGCACGGCCACTCTGCCAACCGCGCCACGGCGTGGCAGAGATTGCTGGAAAAGGGTGTTGGACTCCAGCAGGATTACTTAGAAAGGGTAAAAGTGTAGTTTGGATTTGAAATATGTCTTTTGTGACACATGTTGTATTAGAAGAATGTGAAACCTCCCCAAAGAGCGCTCAGACTATATGCCATACTTGCCAACCTTGAGACCTCCGATTTCGGGAGGTGGGGGATAGGGGGTGGGGGCAGGGGCGTGGTCGGGGGTGGGGCCGGGGGCGTGGTTGGGGGCGTGGTTAAGATATATATATATATATATATATATATATATATATATATATAAGAAATACTTGACTTTCAGTGAATTCTAGCTATATATATATATATATATATATATATATATATATATATATATATATATGTATATATATATATATATATATATATATATATATATATATATATATATATATATATATATGTATATATATATATATATATATATATATATATAAATAAAATAAATACTTGAATTTCAGTGTTCATTTACAAACTACAACTCACAAACACTTTAGAGTTAGGCTCCACCATCAGAATGTGTACTTAAACTTATAAAGATCACATGGATATTATTCAGTGAGTTGATTCACCAAAACTAACCTGTTATACAGGAGGAAAAAGCACACAGGACGTTTCAATTGTTCACAGACTGGTCGCGCTCATCAGAATGACAAGACACTTCCGGTCTGCAGGTGATAGCATTCAATTGGGAAGAAACGCCCTACTGCCCCCTACTGACCAATGTGAATACTGATAAATGTGTAATGACAGCTCCAAAAACGAATTCAAACCACAAAATAAAATAAATAAATCAACACAAAAATGTGACACATTATGGGTGGGTCACATGTGCATGTACAGTAGATGGCAGTATTGTCCTGTTTAAAAGTGTCACAACATTGCTGTTTACAGCAGACAAACTGCTTTACGGTAGACACTGTTGTTGTGTGTTGTCAACACGTCACTCAAGTCCGCCTGAATTTCCGGAGTTTTTCGGGACAAAATTTGTCTCGGGAGGTTTTCGGGAGAGGCGCTGAATTTCGGGAGTCTCCCGGAAAATCCGTGAGGGTTGGCAAGTATGCTATATGCTTAACTCCCATGCAAAGTAGTTTCATCACTTTGTTGGGAGGACACTATCTTCAATGCAATAACTGTACAATTTCATGAAATATTTTCACATTTAAGCTTTGAGAGATGCACTCACTATGTTTTATGTCATCAATAGATCAAAGAGAAGTGTAAAAAAAAAAAAAAATTGCGATTCCAGTAGCTCAGTTTTATAGACCATTTTATTGTTTTGGTTTACTCTGGTTCCTTCAGTCCCTTTGCTCCAATCCATATTGTTTGCTGCACTTCTTTGCTCTGAAAACTGAGCCGGTGGACATAATTCTCTCAACAGTTGGCGCAGTCCAAATTAGAGCTGAAAGGAGAACTATCCCACCCAAGTCATAAAATAAATCAAAAAGTACAACAAGGATGCCAATACTATTACCGGAATGGTGACAACAATAATTATATTTTTGAATGTATACACTTGCACTTATGTATAGGGATGTCTGATAATGGCTTTTTGCTGATATCCAATATTCCGATATTGTCCAACTCTTTAATTAACGACACCGATATCAACCGATACCGATATCAACCGATATATACAGTCGTGGAAATAACACATTATTATGCCTAATTTGGACAACCAGGTATGGTGAAGATAAGGTACTTTAAAAAAAATAAATAAAATAAAATAAGATAAATAAATTAAAAACATTTTCTTGAATAAAAAAGAAAGTAAAACAATATAACAACAGTTACATATAAACTAGTAATTACTGAAAATGAGTAAAATGAACTGTTAACGCATACTTGCCAACCTTGAGACCTCCGATCTCGGGAGGTGAGGGGAGGGGGTGGGCGTGGTCAGGGTGGGACGGGGGCGTGGTTGGGGCGTGGCCAAAAGGGGAGGAGTATATTTACAGCTAGAATTCACCAAGTCAAGTATTTCATATATATATATATATATATATATATTTCCCAAAGACAACACCCTAAGAAAAGTATTCAACAAGAACAACATTAATTTGAGCTACAGCTGCATGAACAATATATGACAAATCATCTCAAACCACAACAAAACAATTGCAAATGAGCCGTCGGCCCCCAGACAGAGCGACTCCAAAACCAACAAAGGCTGTAACTGTCGAAAGAAACCTGATTGCCCCCTCAACGGGGGGTGCTTACAAACATCAGTTGTCTACCAATCTAAGGTAATACGCAAGGACATTAACACATCCGACACATATGTAGGATTAACCGAGGGAGAATTCAAAACCAGATGGAACAATCACAAGGCTTCTTTCAGGAACAAAAACCTGCGAAATACCACAGAACTCAGCAAACACATTTGGGACCTCAAAGACAATAATGTTGAATATTCAATAACATGGCAAATTCTTGCATCCAGCACACCTTACAATAGTGGTAATAAAAGATGCAACCTATGCTTGAAAGAGAAACTGTTTATTATTTACCGTCCAGACCTGTCATCCCTCAACAAGCGCAGCGAAATTGTAACAACATGCCGCCATAGACGGAAACACCTCCTAGGTAACACATGAGCCAATCACCACGCCCCTACGCCAGCCTGTACCCACCCACTCTGTGCCCTATATAAACCATGGTATGCGAATGCTCCCATTAAAATCTCCTGATGATTGAGGGTACCCCCCCTCATGAAACAGGCCTGTAGAGATGAAATAGTCTTGTGATTTTTTTCCCACACATACATATATTGCGCTCTACTACGGTATCGAGCACTATTTTTTGGATAACCTTATTAAGACATATATATATATATATATATATATATATATATATATATATATATATATATGTATGTGTGGGAAAAAAATCACAAGACTATGTATATATATATATGTATATATAAGAAATACTTGACGTTCAGTGAATTCTAGCTATATATATATATATATATATATATATATATATATATATATATATATATATATATATATATATATATATATATATATATATATATATATAAAATAAATACTTGAATTTCAGTGTTCATTTATTTACACATATACACACACATAACACTCATCTACTCATTGTTGAGTTAAGGGTTGAATTGTTCATCCTTGTTCTATTCTCTGTCACTATTTTTCGAACCATGCTGAACATGATGATGCATTGCTGTGTGGCACGCACAAAAGTGCTTTCATCAAATGCACTAGATGGCAGTATTGTCCTGTTTAAGAGTGTCACAACATTGCTGTTTACGGCAGACCAACTGCTTTACGGTAGACGAAAAACGTGACTGCTGTTGTTGTGTGTTGTTGCCGCGCTGGGAGGACGTTAATGAAACTGCCTAACAATAAACCCACATAAGAAACCAAGAACTCGCCCTCCATCATTCTACAGTTATAACGTTATTGGGCAGGTATGCTGTTTATGTTGTGGGTTAGAATTTGGGCCTGAATTTCGGGAGATCTTCGGGAGAAAATTTGTCCCGGGAGGTTTTCGGGAGAGGCGCTGAATTTCGGGAGTCTCCCGGAAAATCCGGGAGGGTTGGCAAGTATGCACCAGTCTGTTGTGATACCATGAAGGGTTAACAAACCGGCTGAAGCCAGCAGAAACACTGAGGTTTACAGACAATTTCAGATTGTAATCCCGTTATATCAGGCACTCTACGCTAATAAATGAAATCTTCTGCTACAACTGGAAGGTTGCCAAGTTGACATAAATAAATTAAGAAACAGATTAACCTCCACCTCCTTTGGTGATTGCACCTGCTTTCCCTGAGCAGGAATTGGCATTATTCTACTGATAAAGAGCTCGGAATAAATTTCAGCTGAATTAATTTGAGATATTTTAGTGCACTGGAGGAAGTTTGAAGGAATTTGTATTTAAAACTGTTCATTTGTAAATGAATTAGCTATATGTGACCCTTTTGTCTGTGATGCAGTCTTGTCTTGTTGCACTGCAAACAATAAACAACATCAATAATGAAAAACATAACATTCAATGGATGAGCGAGGATACTTCCAAGGAGACCGAGCTATCCGATAGTAGTTTATGCAGCTGAATATCATGGCATGCTTATATACCTTTTCTGACTCTGTAGTGAGAGAAGGTCTAATGTATTTATAATTGGACGGCTTCAACTTAATTATTGTCAAGACGTGGACTGTGGTGTGGTTTGTTTTCCCGGAATGCAAAGGAATTGGATCGGACATGGCGTGAAGGCAAAGACATTTTTAATCTATTCCTATAAAAAAGTACAAACGAAAAGCGCGCACAAGGCGGGGAACAAACTTGGCTAAGAAAACAAAAACTAGAACAAAGGCAGAACTATGGACATACAAACGAAAACACTTACTGTGACATGAAAATAGAAAAACTCACTTGGCATGGCATGGAACGCGTAATCATAGGAATAACAGGGGTAACAAGGGTAATGTCGCCAGGCCGACTGCCTGGCAACTACAAGCTTAAATAATATGTCATGATTGACAACAGGTGCGTGAGTCAAAATGAATCAGGTGAAAACTAATGGGTTGCCATGGTGACAAAACAATGGAACGTAAACAGAAACTAAAGGAGTCCAAAAACCAAACAGAACATAGCCAAACAAAACATGATCAAAAGACATGACAATTATATGTTCAATTTTCTTAACATGCTGCTTGAAATTTAAGTTGGAATCAAAGACTGCACCAAGATATTTAAATTATTCTAATCTCTCACCAGTGACTAGCACAGATGGTTGTTCACCATTAGCTGACTGCCGAGAGAAAAACATAGACTTGTTTTTTTGGTGTTGAGATGCAGACAAGAGTCTTGGAGCCAATGGGACACTGGCACCATGGAGCCAATGGCACACTGGCACCATGGAACCAATGGCACACTGGCACCATGGAGCCAATGGCACACTGGCACCATGGAACCAATAGCACACTGGCACCATGGAGCCAATGGCACACTGGCACCATGGAACCAATGGGACACTGGCACCATGGAACCAATGGGACACTGGCACCATGGAGCCAATGGCACACTGGCACCATGCAACCAATGGCACACTGGCACCATGAAACCAATGGCACACTGGCACCATGGAGCCAATGGCACACTGGCACCATGGATCCAATGGCACACTGGCACCATGGAGCTAATGGCACACTGGCACCATGGAACCAATGGTACACTGGCACCATGGAGCCAATGGCACCATGGAGCGAATGGCACACTGGCACCATGGAGCCAATGGGACACTGGCACCATGGAGCCAATGGGACACTGGCACCATGGAGCCAATGGGACACTGGCACCATGTCCCATTGGCACACTGGTACCCTGGAGCCAATGGGACACTGGCACCATGGAGCCAATGGGACACTGGCACCATGGAGCCAATGGGACACTGGCACCATGGAGCCAATGGGACACTGGCACCATGGAACCAATGGCACACTGGCACCATGGAACCAATGACACACTGGTACCCTGGAGCCAATGGCACACTGGCACCATGGAACCAATGGCACACTGGTACACTGGAGCCAATGGGACACTGGCACCATGGAACCAATGGGACACTGGCACCATGGAGCCAATGGGACACTGGCACCATGGAGCCAATGGGATACTGGCACCATGGCACCAATGGCACACTGGCACCATGGAGCCAATGGCACACTGGCACCATGGAACCAATGGGACACTGGCACCATGGAGCCAATGGGACACTGGCACCATGGAGCCAATGGGACACTGGCACCATGGAGCCAATGGGACACTGGCACCATGGCACCAGAGAGAACTGCAGCAGCTTCACATTTTGTTTTTGCATGAACATACAAAATGATGTCATCAGCATATAACTGTACCTTCAGGTAAAGGTATTGTATCATGAGAGATGGTCTTGTATGTTGATCCAATCTTACTGCAAAACCTAGTAGCTATGAATTGCAGCTTCCTCCCCTTACATTGCACAACAGGCATTAGAATACTAATAAACAACTAAAAATTGCAGCCACAAAAACGAGCAGCTCATTGATTTGATTTTCTGCCAGCCTCATCCTTGGATACCGAGTCTTTGAATCATCTTGAGGAGAACAAAATCGACCGCATGGCGTTAAAGATGTGCATGCAACCTTGCACACTGTTATGAAAGAGGGAGTACATAACAATGTGTGGAAGAGTTAATGAGCTTGAGCTTCAAGGTAGCCGGACTGTTTGAGCAGAGAACTGCAGCGGTGGAGGCTCTCTAAGTGGGGATGGATGGTGCCGTTTGATGGCTTGTTATGCAGGTGCCTCGCTCCAAGGTCGCAGTGTGATTGCATCTAGTCTAATTATGTCAAGTCTTTTTTGCGTTTGAATTCATTAATGTTGGCAGGGACCCTTCCCCTCTTCTACGCCAATAAAGGCTTCAAAAAAATAATAGGAGATATTTTTTTCCCCCCCAAACAAAGACATGGTTTGCAAGTCTTGTGCATGTGTTGGGAGAGAATCACATGCGCAGTTATAACATGTGTTTTTTGGAATATTTTTTTTACAGTGAAAATCTTTTTATTTCACATTCCGATTTATAAAAACTAGTGCTGTCGAATCAGTTTTATAACAAGGCTACTGTGGAGAAATCCTGATTATATATATCAGCATTTTTTAGATTTATGTTAATGGTGTTTCATTTTGCATGAGCAAAGACATTCAAAAAAGAAGCGGATTATATGCAATAGGGCTTGATCTACTAAAGGTTTGCATGTGATAAAACATGTGCAAACTTGAGCAGAGGATAGCAACTCTTAAGTAAGCAAAATAAGAAGTGCAATTTATTTAATAAGTCTATCTTCATGTATATGCAGAATATATATATACATATATATATATATAATAATGTATATTTTCTGCTGGATCTACTGTCTATTTTATACAGCCCTTTTGTTTTTTTGCTGCAGCTGTTACATATACTGTAATATTGTATATGGTAATTGGGATTTGTTATATATTGTATATATTATATACAAATATAGTATAATAATATGTCAGTTAAGGCTGAAACGACGCGTCGACGTAGTCGACGTCATCGGTTACGTAAATACGTCGACGCCGTTTTTGTGCGTCGGCGCGTCGCAAATTTACATCACACTACTGTCATGGCGGAGCGCAAAGCAGACGATGCGAGCGAGGGGAAAAAAGCACGCCAAAAGTCGTCAAAAGTGTGGGAGTATTTCAATAAACGGCCTAATAATGTTGTTGTATGCACACTGTGTCGAGCGGAAATGGCCTATCATAGCAGCACAACGGCTATGAACGAACATTTGAAAAGAAAACCCCCGACAGCGTTCTTGCCATCACCATCAACAAGTCATTCGTCCGCGTGCGTATACGTTGTCATTATTACACAAAAACATGAATGTGTCATTTGTATCTGCGTTGTAAATTCATAAACTAAAGCACCGTTTGCTCTGAGAGGCGCGTTTGGCGTGCCTGTTCAGTGTTTACAAAGACGCGCTCCTCTTTAACGCTGTGGAGAGGCGGCGGCGGCGAGCGAGCGGCAAGGCGGGGCGCGCCGGGAGCGACGCCGCAAGAGACAGGGGACGACGAGCGAGCGAGGAAGAGGAGCTGAAAAGCAAGGAAAGAAAGAGAAAAGAGTTGGAAGAGAAAAGACTTTGTGTAAAATTAAAAGATTGTAAACCTGGCAAAGCCGTCTGGCGTTCAGTCTGTCGGTCCTGAAAGAACCCCACGGCACAAGACGTGTCACAAACGCTAACGTTAATTAGTTGTGCAAATACCTTTTACAACATTAACAGTTACATATACTATGTACAAACCAACAATTAACTTTCACTTTAATCATACTATCATTGTTGTGTTATTAAGCAAAATAAGCAATACTTTTACTTTTGTTGAAATGTTTACACTGTACACTTTTTTGTATTGGATGTTTATCTTTATTTTTGCACATTTTAAAGCAAAATAAGCAATACTTTTACTTTTTAAATGCTTATACTATTCCAGAATATTAAGATTTGCACTGGATGTTTACTTTTATATTTGCACATTAAAAAGCAAATAAGCTACTTTTAATTTTGTTAAATGTTAAAAGTTTTAAATGTTTACATTGTTACAGAATATTTTGTCATGTTGTTGTCAATGTTGACTGAGTGGCCATACTTTTTTTTTTGTAAATAAAAGCCATGCCTTTTGAAAAAACTGGCCTACATTTATTTTTTCCTCTTCATTTTAAATAAAAAAAATAATCGGTAAAAGGAAAAATAATCTATAGATTAATCGAAAAAATAATCTATAGATTAACCGATTAATCGAAAAAATAATCTATAGATTAATCGATAGAAAAATAATCGTTAGCTGCAGCCCTAATGTCAGTATATATTATATACTGTATATATAATATGTAAATATTACATATATGTTATATTTATTTTGCCACTATTGTACATTTTTAGTCTACTTAATACTTGCATTATCCTTTCCATCCTTACCCTTTCCATTCTTTGAAACTGAGCTACTGTGTGGAACAATTTACCTTCTGGATCAATAAAGTGTGTCTAAGTCTAAGCATTGTATCCCATTGGGTTGAGTTGTTTCTTGCCCTGATGTGGGATCTGATCGTTGTGGCTTGTGCAGCCCTTTGAGATACTTGTGATTTAGGGCTATATAAATAAACTTTGATTGATTGATTGATCAAAAGCATTGGCGTTGTTAGGCCTATTTTAGGGGGGCTCAAGCCCCCCTAAAATATTCTTAAGCCCCCCTAAATAATTTGGTGTTTTTTTGTTTTTTTTTACAAATAAATGCTGACATATTCATTATAAAGTGGCCCAAATATGAGTTTAAATAAATAATCATATAACCTGTTATTATTCACTCAGTTTCCCCCCATTTCGTAGCGTAAGGTAGAGAGCCCCTTTCGTGCGTCGGTATCCAATCCATTCCACTTGTTCATATAGAAAATGCCCACATCACTCAAATTCCAGCCCGCATTTTCTCCGCGACCTTGCTTGCGGTCCTGCAAGTGTACGAAGCACATTATCTTCCTTTACAATGAGTGAAGCTGCACAAAACCTTGTGTGTGCAATTGTAAATCATTTATTTGTTAAGTTTTGTGTTTCTTGTAGAATCTATATAAAGTAATATACATAAGCCTATTGTTAAAATAATGAAAAAAACATCATTAAATATATTTGTTTTATTGTATTGTTACATTAATAGCTGTTTTATTATTATAGGATGGCTTGTTAAACATTTAATAGGATTTTTAGAGGGAGGAAAAACCAAGACATTTAATATAAAATGTAAAATGAATAAATACATAAAAAGAAAAAGAAAATATATGGTTAAAAGCCATCGTCCCGGGGAGCATTTCATTTTGTCCCGTGCATTTTTTTAAAATAATAATAATAACAATGAATAATTTCTAAGTCAGCGGACAGGTACCGACAGGCCAAGCGGTGTGCGGCTTCAGCGGTTGCGGAGGCAAAAACTCGGACATGGGAGGAGTTCGGGGAAGCCATGGAAAACGACTTCCGGACGGCTTCGAAGCGATTCTGGACCACCATCCGCCGCCTCAGGAAGGGGAAGCAGTGCACTATCAACACCGTGTATGGTGAGGATGGTGTTCTGCTGACCTCGACTGCGGATGTTGTGGATCGGTGGAGGGAATACTTCGAAGACCTCCTCAATCCCACCAACACGTCTTCCTATGAGGAAGCAGGGCCTGGGGAATCTGTGGTGGGCTCTCCTATTTCTGGGACTGATGTTGCTGAGGTAGTTAAAAAGCTACTCGGTGGCAAGGCCCCGGGGGTGGATGAGATCCGCCCAGAGTTCCTTAAGGCTCTGGATGCTGTGGGGCTGTCTTGGTTGACAAGACTCTGCAGCATCGCGTATAAATCGGGGGCGGTACCTCTGGATTGGCAGACCGGGGTGGTGGTTCCTCTCTTTAAGAAGGGGAACCGGAGGGTGTGTTCTAACTATCGTGGGATCACACTCCTCAGCCTTCCCGGTAAGGTCTATTCAGGTGTACTAGAGAGGAGGCTACGCCGGATAGTCGAACCTCGGATTCAGGAGGAACAGTGTGGTTTTCGTCCTGGTCGTGGAACTGTGGACCAGCTCTATACTCTCGGCAGGGTCCTTGAGGGTGCATGGGAGTTTGCCCAACCAGTCTACATGTGTTTTGTGGACTTGGAGAAGGCATTCGACCGTGTCCCTCGGGAAGTCCTGTGGGGAGTGCTCAGAGAGTATGGGGTATTGGACTGTCTGATTTTGGCGGTCCGCTCCCTGTATGATCAGTGTCAGAGCTTGGTCCGCATTGCCGGCAGTAAGTCGGACACGTTTCCAGTGAGGGTTGGACTCCGCCAAGGCTGCCCTTTGTCACCGATTCTGTTCATAACTTTTATGGACAGAATTTCTAGGCGCAGTCAAGGCGTTGAGGGGATCTGGTTTGGTGGCTGCAGGATTAGGTCTCTGCTTTTTGCAGATGATGTGGTCCTGATGGCTTCATCCGGCCAGGATCTTCAGCTCTCGCTGCATCGGTTCGCAGCCGAGTGTGAAGCGACTGGGATGAGAATCAGCACCTCCAAGTCCGAGTCCATGGTTCTCGCCCGGAAAAGGGTGGAATGCTATCTTCGGGTTTGGGAGGAGACCCTGCTCCAAATGGAGGAGTTCAAGTACCTCGGAGTCTTGTTCACGAGTGAGGGAAGAGTGGATCGTGAGATCGACAGGCGGATCGGTGCGGCGTCTTCAGTAATGCGGACGCTGTATCGATCCGTTGTGGTGAAGAAGGAGCTGAGCCGGAAGGCAAAGCTCTCGATTTACCGGTCGATCTATGTTCCCATCCTCACCTATGGTCATGAGCTTTGGGTCATGGCCGAAAGGACAAGATCACGGGTACAAGCGACCGAAATGAGTTTCCTCCGTCGGGTGGCGGGGCTCTCCCTTAGAGATAGGGTGAGAAGCTCTGTCATCCGGGGGGAGCTCAAAGTAAAGCCGCTGCTCCTCCACATGGAGAGGAGCCAGATGAGGTGGTTCGGGCATCTGGTCAGGATGCCACCCGAACGCTTCCCTAGGGAGGTGTTTAGGGCACGTCCGACCGGTAGGAGGCCGCGGGGGAGACCCAGGACACGTTGGGAAGACTATGTCTCCCGGCTGGCCTGGGAACGCCTCGGGATCCCCCGGGAAGAGCTGGACGAAGTGGCTGGGGAGAGGGCAGTCTGGGCTTCCCTGCTTAGGCTGCTGCCCCCGCGACCCGACCTCGGATAAGCAGAAGAAGATGGATGGATGGATGGAAAAGCCATCGTCCCGGGGAGCATTTCATTTCGTCCCGTGCATTTTTTTTAAATAATAATAATAACAATGAATAATTTCTAAGTCTTTGTTAGCCGTTTGTGAAGTTTTGTGCTCGTGCGTAACATTCGCTCGCATCCTGTGCATCTCCTGGGGGCAAAGCCCCCCCTGTCCTTAAAAGCTAGTGACGCCCCTGATCAAAAGTAATAAATAACTGCTGTATTAACCTCCTCTGCAGGCGTTTCTTTCCTCAGATCATTTGGAACAGAATAAAGATGTTGAAAACAGCAGTGAACACACACATTCTTGTCATGCAATGCACAACAGCAAATATGATATATTGATCTTTAATCAGTTCATCTGAAGGAAATCATTTCCGACGGCCTGTAGCTCTTTTTAATAGCGTTGTCAGGATGCTGGCTCTGCAGAAAAACACCCTGTATCAGGTGGCTGACATTTAAAACCATAAGCTATTTATAACTCGTGATTGTGTCTGCAATTTACCTGAAAAGCCAACGTACTTAGCTCGGAATACTCAACCAAAAATGACATTTTCACATGGAAAACATGTGAAAGACGAGGCCGAGCATGGCTTAATTCTGCCGTCCTTGTGCTACTTTGCTCATTGAATGTCATGTCTGTGTAATCATGTTTTGTTTTAAGTCATGTTTTGTTTAGTTTCTGGCTTTTCACTCCCTTGTCTTGTTTGCATGATTACCCATTAGTTTCACCTGTTCCACGTTTGGACTCATTGTGCACTCTTGTTTGTCACCATAGCAACCCATTAGTTTTCACCTGTCACGTCACGCACCTGTTTCACATTTTGAGTCACGCACCTGTTTTCGTTAATCATGTCTGTGTTATTTAAGCTTTTCATTTTCTGTTGTTCGTCCTGACGACATCCCCGCATTTATGAAAAGCTTAAATAACACAGATATGATTAACGAAAACAGGTGCGTGACTCAAAACGTGAAACAGGTGCGTGACGTGACAGGTGAAAACTAATGGGTTGCTATGGTGACAAACAAGAGTGCACAATGAGTCCAAATGTGGAACAGGTGAAACTACTGGGTAACTATGCAAACAAGACAAGGGAGTGAAAAGCCAGAAACTAAACAAAACATGACTTAAAACAAAACATGATTACACAGACATGACAGAAACGTGAAACAGGTGCGTGACGTGGCAGGTGAAAACTAATGGTTGCTATGGTGACAAACAAGAGTGCACAATGAGTCCAAACGTGGAACAGGTGAAACTAATGGGTAACTATGGAAACAAGACAAGGGAGTGAAAAGCCAGAAACTAAACAAAACATGACTTAAAACAAAACATGATTACACAGACATGACAGAAACGTGAAACAGGTGCGTGACGTGGCAGGTGAATACTAATGGGTTGCTATGGTGACAAACAAGAGTGCACAATGAGTCCAAACGTGGAACAGGTGAAACTAATGGGTAATCATGCAAACAAGACAAGGGAGTGAAAAGCCAGAAACTAAACAAAACATGACTTAAAACAAAACATGATTACACAGACATGACAGAAACGTGAAACAGGTGCGTGGCGTGACAGGTGAAAACTAACGGTTGCTATGGTGACAAACAAGAGTGCACAATGAGTCCAAACGTGGAACAGGTGAAACTAATGGGTAATCATGCAAACAAGACAAGGGAGTGAAAAGCCAGAAACTAAACAAAACATGACTTAAAACAAAACATGATTACACAGACATGACAGAGTGCCAAGACCAAGAGAGTGAAAAGCCAGAAACTAAACAAAACATGACTTAAAACAAAACACGATTACACAGACATGACAGAAACGTAAAACAGGTGCGTGACTCAAAACGTGAAACAGGTGCGTGACGTGACAGGTGAAAACTAATGGTTGCTATGGTGACAAACAAGAGTGCACAATGAGTCCAAACGTGGAACAGGTGAAACTAATGGGTAATCATGCAAACAAGACAAGGGAGTGAAAAGCCAGAAACTAAACAAAACATGACATTAAAACAAAACATGATTACACAGACATGACAGAGTGCCAAGACCAAGAGAGTGAAAAGCCAGAAACTAAACAAAACATGACTTAAAACAAAACATGATTACACAGACATGACAGAAACGTGAAACAGGTGCGTGATGTGACAGGTGAAAACTAATGGTTGCTATGGTGACAAACAAGAGTGCACAATGAGTCCAAACGTGGAACAGGTGAAACTAATGGGTAATCATGCAAACAAGACAAGGGAGTGAAAAGCCAGAAACTAAATAAAACATGACTTAAAACAAAACATGATTACACAGACATGACAGAAACGTGAAACAGGTGCGTGACGTGACAGGTGAAAACTAATGGTTGCTATGGTGACAAACAAGAGTGCACAATGAGTCCAAACGTGGAACAGGTGAAACCAATGGGTAATCATGCAAACAAGACAAGGGAGTGAAAAGCCAGAAACTAAACAAAACATGACTTAAAACAAAACACGATTACACAGACATGACAGAAACGTGAAACAGGTGCGTGACGTGGCAGGTGAAAACTAATGGGTTGCTATGGTGACAAACAAGAGTGCACAATGAGTCCAAACGTGGAACAGGTGAAACTAATGGGTAATCATGCAAACAAGACAAGGGAGTGAAAAGCCAGAAACTAAACAAAACATGACTTAAAACAAAACATTTTTACACAGACATGACAGAAACGTGAAACAGGTGCGTGGCGTGACAGGTGAAAACTAATGGTTGCTATGGTGACAAACAAGAGTGCACAATGAGTCCAAACATGGAACAGGTGAAACTAATGGGTAATCATGCAAACAAGACAAGGGAGTGAAAAGCCAGAAACTAAACAAAACATGACTTAAAACAAAACATGATTACACAGACATGACAGAAACGTGAAACAGGTGCGTGACGTGACAGGTGAAAACTAATGGGTTGCTATGGTGACAAACAAGAGTGCACAATGAGTCCAAACGTGGAACAGGTGAAACTAATGGGTAATCATGCAAACAAGACAAGGGAGTGAAAAGCCAGAAACTAAACAAAACATGACTTAAAACAAAACATGATTACACAGACATGACATTGAAAAGATGATGAAGGATGTGCTGTTATATTGCATCATGATAAAAAAGTTGTCTGAGGTCAAATGATGTATGGCATCAGTGATACCTATCACATGACATCAATATCCTCTGACAGCTTCACGCTCGTCGGCACACCCGTAATGATGCCCAGTGGGTCGACTGGAAATTGGACAGGTGAAACAGTACGTCATCCTGACACGGGGACAATGGGAACAGGATGAGCATTCATGGCGAGAAAAATTGGATTCAGGCACACACGTCTCAGCAGACAGGAAGTGGCATGATCATGACAATAAAAGCCTGACACGAGTTTGACCTCAGACGCTGATATGTGGCGTCGCAGTGCGTGCGGAATAAGGCATGTTCCGATGGGAATGTACACACCACGCTGGGTTCCATTTGTGTACATTCATAATAAAGTGCCAACGTGGGTTAAAGGAAGGGATTAAAGTTGTCAAATGAAAAGATTTGTAAGTGTTGTGGAAAAAAGTGTAACCGAGGGTTTATAAATGTGGCCTATACTGTATGAAACTACAAAATAACAAACACGGAGGCTCCAGTTTACACGAGGACCACTTTATTTACCTTCTTTCAAATACTTCCGCTCCACTCCAACGTGTCAAAATTCCGCTCTTAGCGCCTTCAAAATAAGAGCTCGAGGCATATACTGTATAACAGCGCATAACAGGAACTTAACATCACAAAGAGGAAAGCCCATAAAAATAGGTTACAAAAGTTATTTAATAAGAAGCCAAAAAGTGCAAAAACAATAATGTTCGTGTTGGAGGAGTTGTGAATTAGGTACACCTGCAGACTGCCTAATGTTGTGGCCCTGCAGTCATTCACAACTCCTCCAACACCAACATTATTGTTTTTGCACTTTTTGGCTTCTTATGAAATAACTTTTTTAAATAGATTCAATCTTGCACGTGGAAAGTTTAAGTGTGGGCTTTAGTTGATATAACACTCCCGTCAGGGGGTGCAAATTCTACGGCGGGGGTGCAGGAGGCGAGCCTCAGCCAGTGCGTCTTTTGCAGCAGTTTTATGATCGCTCAGCACAAGAAATACGTTACACACATACAGTTGTTGACAAAATACACTGTACATTATATACCTCAGCTAACTAAACTATGGAAATGTATAATATAATTCATATAGCAATACGGTCTCACTGCACAGCAGGCCAGCAGTTAGCCAAGTCCGTAATCCATGTTGAGGCACTGAGTGACGTGCCTCAACTGGCTGCTGTTCACCGCACCGTCTCTTCTCAGTATTTGAACGGCAAATGTGAAAATTCATCGATTTTGAATAAAAATAATCTAAAACTAGTGAAGTTAAATGGAAAATAACTTTATAGTATAATCACTGGATACAGTTAACAATTTAATATAT
The DNA here is from genome assembly GCF_033978685.3 of Nerophis lumbriciformis. Classification (NCBI taxonomy): domain Eukaryota; kingdom Metazoa; phylum Chordata; class Actinopteri; order Syngnathiformes; family Syngnathidae; genus Nerophis; species Nerophis lumbriciformis. The sequence goes on from NC_084559.2 coordinate 8,402,984, forward strand.
ATTTTTCTCTTTTTACATTTTTTTTCTTTCCATGATGGCAGGTGAGGCGGTCGTGCCAGCAACTTGAGGGTTCCAGGTTTGATACCCGCTTCCGCCATCCTAGTCACTGCTGTTGTGTCCTTGGGCAAGACACTTTACCCACCTGCTCCCAGTGCCACCCACACTGCTTTAAATGGAACTTAGATATTGGCTTTCACTATGTAAAGCACTTTGAGTCACTAGAGAAAAGCGCTATATAAATATAATTCACGTCACATCTTGAACCCTTTTTTGTTTTTTATTTTTTATTTGATGTTTTTTTTTATTGAGACAAAGATAAGTTATGTATTTAATTTTTGTTTACTTACTATGGTATATTATTTGTTTATTATGTATTTGTTCACTGTCATGTCACAGAGGACAAGGAAATGGGACAAAATTGCTATGGTATGAAAAGGAGTAGGATTAAATAAGCTCAGCTTCTTCCTACTCCTTTTCGGACGTGCTGTGATGTTCCACTGAAACTGAAACTGTACTGAACTGAAATGAAAAACAGGAGGTAACAAAAAGTGACGGTGCGAAAAAGAGAAAACTAAATGTGCACCGTGGAAAAAAAAAAAAAAGAGAAAACTAAATGTGTACCGTGGAAAAAAAAAAAAGAGAAAACTAAATGTGCACCGTGGGGAAAAAAAAAAAAAAAGAGAAAACTAAATGTGCACCGTGGAAAAAAAAACAAAAGAGAAAACTAAATGTGCACCGTGGAAAAAAAGAACAAAAGACAAAACTAAATGTGCACCGTGGAAAAAAAAAAAAGAGAGAAAACTAAATGTGCACCGTGGAAAAAAAAACAAAAGAGAAAACTAAATGTGCACCGTGGAAAAAAAGAACAAAAGACAAAACTAAATGTGCACCGTGGAAAAAAAAAAAAGAGAGAAAACTAAATGTGCACCGTGGAAAAAAAAACAAAAGAGAAAACTAAATGTGCACCGTGGAAAAGAAAAGAAAGAGAAAATTAAATGTGCACCGTGGAAAAAAAAAAAGAAAAGAGAAAACTAAATGTGCACCGTGGAAAAAAAAAAAAAAAGAGAAAACTAAATGTGCACATTGGGAAAAAAAACAAAAGAGAAAACTAAATGTGCACCGTGGAAAAAAAAAAAAAAGAGAAAACTAAATGTGCACCGTGGAAAAAAAACTAAAGAGAAAACTAAATGTGCACCGTGGAAAAAAAAAAAAAAAGAGAAAACTAAATGTGCACCGTGGAAATAAAAAAAATGAGAAAACTAAATGTGCACCATGGAAGAAAAAAAAAGGGAAAACTAAATGTGCACCGTGGAAAAAAAGAACAAAAGAGATAACTAAATGTGCACCGTGGAAAAAAAAAAGAGAGAAAACTAAATGTGCACCGTGGGAAAAAAAAAGAGAAAACTAAATGTGCACCGTGGGAAAAAAAAAAAAAGAGAAAACTAAATGTGCACCGTGGAAAAAAAAACAAAAGAGAAAACTAAATGTGCACCATGGGAAAAAAAATAAAAGAGAAAACTAAATGTGCACCGTGGAAAAAAAAACAAAAGAGAAAACTAAATGTGCACCATGGAAAAAAAAAAAAAAAAAGACAAAACTAAATGTGCACCGTGGGAAAAAAAAAAAAAAGAGAAAACTAAATGTGCACCGTGGAAAAAAAAAGAAAAGAGACAACTAAATGTGCACCGTGGAAAAAAAAAACAAAAGAGAAAACTAAATGTGCACCGTGGGAAAAAAAAAAAAAAGAGAAAACTAAATGTGCACCGTGGAAAAAAAAAGAAAAGAGACAACTAAATGTGCACCGTGGAAAAAAAAAACAAAAGAGAAAACTAAATGTGCACCGTGGAAAAAAAAAAAAAAAGAGAAAACTAAATGTGCACCGTGGAAATAAAAAAAAAGAGAAAACTAAATGTGCACCATGGAAGAAAAAAAAAAGGGAAAACTAAATGTGCACCGTGGAAAAAAAGAACAAAAGAGAAAACTAAATGTGCACCGTGGAAAAAAAAAAGAGAGAAAACTAAATGTGCACCGTGGAAAAAAAAAAGAGAAAACTAAATGTGCACCGTGGAAAAAAAACCAGAAGAGAAAACTAAATGTGCACCATGGAAAAAAAAAAGAAGGGAAAACTAAATGTGCACCGTGGAAAAAAAGAACAAAAGAGAAAACTAAATGTGCACCGTGGAAAAAAAAAAAAGAGACAAAACTAAATGTGCACCGTGGAAAAAAAAACAAAAGAGAAAACTAAATGTGCACCGTGGAAAAAAACAAAACAAAAGAGAAAACTAAATGTGCACCGTGGAAAAAACAAAAAAGAGAAAACTAAATGTGCACCGTGGAAAAAAAAACAAAAGAGAAAACTAAATGTGCACCGTGGAAAAAAAAAAAAGAGAAAACTAAATGTGCACCGTGGAAAAAAAAAACAAAAGAGAAAACTAAATGTGCACCGTGGGAAAAAAAACAAAAGAGAAAACTAAATGTGCACCGTGGGAAAAAAAAAAGAGAAAACTAAATGTGCACCGTGGAAAAAAAAACAAAAGAGAAAACTAAATGTGCACCATGGAAAAACAAAAAAAGGGAAAACTAAATGTACACCGTGGAAAAAAAAACAAAAGAGAAAACTAAATGTGCACCGTGGGGAAAAAAAACAAAAAAGAAAACTAAATGTGCACCGTGGAAAAAAAAAAAAGAGAGAAAACTAAATGTGCACCGTGGAAAAAAAAAACAAGAGAGAAAACTAAATGTGCACCGTGGAAAAAAAAAAAAAAGAGAAAACTAAATGTGCACCGTGGAAAAAAAAATAAAAGAGAAAACTAAATGTGCACCGTGGGGAAAAAAATAAAAGAGAAAACTAAATGTGCACCGTGGAAAAAAAAACAAAAGAGAAAACTAAATGTGCACCGTGGAAAAAAAAATAAAAGAGAAAACTAAATGTGCACCGTGGAAAAAAAAAACAAAAGAGAAAACTAAATGTGCACCGTGGAAAAAAAAACAAAAGACAAAACTAAATGTGCACCATGGGGAAAAAAAAAAAAGGGAAAACTAAATGTGCACCGTGGAAAAAAAGAACAAAAGAGAAAACTAAATGTGCACCATGGAGAAAAAAAAACAAAAGAGAAAACTAAATGTGCACCGTGGAAAAAAAAAAAAAAAGAGAAAACTAAATGTGCACCGTGGAAAAAAAGAACAAAAGACAAAACTAAATGTGCACCGTGGAAAAAAAAAAAAGAGAGAAAACTAAATGTGCACCGTGGAAAAAAAAACAAAAGAGAAAACTAAATGTGCACCGTGGAAAAAAAGAACAAAAGACAAAACTAAATGTGCACCGTGGAAAAAAAAAAAAGAGAGAAAACTAAATGTGCACCGTGGAAAAAAAAACAAAAGAGAAAACTAAATGTGCACCGTGGAAAAGAAAAGAAAGAGAAAACTAAATGTGCACCGTGGAAAAAAAAAAAGAAAAGAGAAAACTAAATGTGCACCGTGGAAAAAAAAAAAAAAAGAGAAAACTAAATGTGCACTGTGGGAAAAAAAACAAAAGAGAAAACTAAATGTGCACCGTGGAAAAAAAAAAAAAAGAGAAAACTAAATGTGCACCGTGGAAAAAAAACTAAAGAGAAAACTAAATGTGCACCGTGGAAAAAAAAAAAAAAAGAGAAAACTAAATGTGCACCGTGGAAATAAAAAAAATGAGAAAACTAAATGTGCACCATGGAAGAAAAAAAAAGGGAAAACTAAATGTGCACCGTGGAAAAAAAGAACAAAAGAGATAACTAAATGTGCACCGTGGAAAAAAAAAAGAGAGAAAACTAAATGTGCACCGTGGAAAAAAAAAAGAGAAAACTAAATGTGCACCGTGGGAAAAAAAAAAAAAGAGAAAACTAAATGTGCACCGTGGAAAAAAAAACAAAAGAGAAAACTAAATGTGCACCATGGGAAAAAAAATAAAAGAGAAAACTAAATGTGCACCGTGGAAAAAAAAACAAAAGAGAAAACTAAATGTGCACCATGGGAAAAAAAAAAAAAAAAGACAAAACTAAATGTGCACCGTGGGAAAAAAAAAAAGAAGAGAAAACTAAATGTGCACCGTGGAAAAAAAAAGAAAAGAGACAACTAAATGTGCACCGTGGAAAAAAAAAACAAAAGAGAAAACTAAATGTGCACCGTGGAAAAAAAAAAAAAAAGAGAAAACTAAATGTGCACCGTGGAAATAAAAAAAAAGAGAAAACTAAATGTGCACCATGGAAGAAAAAAAAAGGGAAAACTAAATGTGCACCGTGGAAAAAAAGAACAAAAGAGAAAACTAAATGTGCACCGTGGAAAAAAAAAAAGAGAGAAAACTAAATGTGCACCGTGGAAAAAAAAAAGAGAAAACTAAATGTGCACCGTGGAAAAAAAAACAGAAGAGAAAACTAAATGTGCACCATGGAAAAAAAAAAGAAGGGAAAACTAAATGTGCACCGTGGAAAAAAAGAACAAAAGAGAAAACTAAATGTGCACCGTGGAAAAAAAAAAAAGAGACAAAACTAAATGTGCACCGTGGAAAAAAAAACAAAAGAGAAAACTAAATGTGCACCGTGGAAAAAAACAAAACAAAAGAGAAAACTAAATGTGCACCGTGGAAAAAACAAAAAAGAGAAAACTAAATGTGCACCGTGGAAAAAAAAACAAAAGAGAAAACTAAATGTGCACCGTGGAAAAAAAAAAAAAGAGAAAACTAAATGTGCACCGTGGAAAAAAAAAACAAAAGAGAAAACTAAATGTGCACCGTGGGAAAAAAAACAAAAGAGAAAACTAAATGTGCACCGTGGGAAAAAAAAAAGAGAAAACTAAATGTGCACCGTGGAAAAAAAAACAAAAGAGAAAACTAAATGTGCACCATGGAAAAACAAAAAAAGGGAAAACTAAATGTACACCGTGGAAAAAAAAACAAAAGAGAAAACTAAATGTGCACCGTGGGGAAAAAAAACAAAAAAGAAAACTAAATGTGCACCGTGGAAAAAAAAAAAAGAGAGAAAACTAAATGTGCACCGTGGAAAAAAAAAACAAGAGAGAAAACTAAATGTGCACCGTGGAAAAAAAAAAAAAAGAGAAAACTAAATGTGCACCGTGGAAAAAAAAATAAAAGAGAAAACTAAATGTGCACCGTGGGGAAAAAAAGAAAAGAGAAAACTAAATGTGCACCGTGGAAAAAAAAACAAAAGAGAAAACTAAATGTGCACCGTGGAAAAAAAAATAAAAGAGAAAACTAAATGTGCACCGTGGAAAAAAAAAACAAAAGAGAAAACTAAATGTGCACCGTGGAAAAAAAAACAAAAGACAAAACTAAATGTGCACCATGGGGAAAAAAAAAAAGGGAAAACTAAATGTGCACCGTGGAAAAAAAGAACAAAAGAGAAAACTAAATGTGCACCATGGAGAAAAAAAAACAAAAGAGAAAACTAAATGTGCACCGTGGAAAAAAAAAAAAAAAGAGAAAACTAAATGTGCACCATGGAAAAAAAAAACAAAAGAGAAAACTAAATGTGCACCGTGGAAAAAAAAAAAAAGAGAAAACTAATTGTGCACCGTGGAAAAAAAAAGAGAAAACTAAATGTGCACCGTGGGAAAAAAAACAAAAGAGAAAACTAAATGTGCACCATGGAAGAAAAAAAAAAGGGAAAACTAAATGTGCACCGTGGAAAAAAAGAACAAAAGAGAAAACTAAATGCGCACCGTGGAAAAAAAAAAAAAGAGAGAAAACTAAATGTGCACCGTGGAAAAAAAAAAGAGAAAACTAAATGTGCACCGTGGAAAAAAAAAAAGAAAAGAGAAAACTAAATGTGCACCATGGAAAAAAAAAAGAAGGGAAAACTAAATGTGCACCGTGGAAAAAAAGAAAGAGAAAACTAAATGTGCACCGTGGGAAAAAAAACAAAAGAGAAAACTAAATGTGCACTGTGGGAAAAAAAAAAAAGAGAAAACTAAATGTGCACCGTGGAAAAAAAAACAAAAGAGAAAACTAAATGTGCACTGTGGAAAAAAAAAAAAAGGGAAAACTAAATGTGCACCGTGGAAAAAAAAAAAAGGGAAAACTAAATGTGCACCGTGGAAAAAAAGAACAACAGAGAAAACTAAATGTGCACCGTGGAAAAAAAAAAGAGAGAAAATTAAATGTGCACAGTGGGAAAAAAAAAGAGAAAACTAAATATGCACCGTGGAAAAAAAAACAAAAGAGAAAACTAAATGTGCACCATGGAAAAAAAAAAAAAGGAAAAACTAAATGTGCACCGTGGAAAAAAAGAACAAAAGACAAAACTAAATGTGCACCGTGGAAAAAAAAAAAAGAGAGAAAACTAAAAGTGCACCGTGGAAAAAAAAACAAAAGAGAAAACTAAATGTGCACCGTGGAAAAAAAAAAAGAGAAAACTAAATGTGCACCGTGGGAAAAAAAAAGAAGAGAAAACTAAATGTGCACCGTGGGAAAAAAAACTAAAGAGAAAACTAAATGTGCACCGTGGAAAAAAAAAAAAAGAGAAAACTAAATGTGCACCATGGAAAAAAAAAACAAAAGAGAAAACTAAATGTGCACCGTGGAAAAAAAAAAAAAGAGAAAACTAAATGTGCACCGTGGAAAAAAAAACAAAAGAGAAAACTAAATGTGCACCGTGGGAAAAAAAAAAGAGAAAACTAAATGTGCACCGTGGAAAGAAGAAAAAAAAAGAGAAAACTAAATGTGCACCGTGGAAAAAAAAACAAAAGAGAAAACTAAATGTGCACCGTGGAAAAAAAAACAAAAGAGAAAACTAAATGTGCACCGCGGGAAAAAAAAAGAAGAGAAAACTAAATGTGCACCGTGGGAAAAAAAACAAAAGAGAAAACTAAATGTGCACCGTGGAAAAAAAAAAAAAGAGAAAACTAAATGTGCACCGTGGAAAAAAAAAACAAAAGAGAAAACTAAATGTGCACCGTGGAAAAAAAAAAGAAGAGAAAACTAAATTTTCACCGTGGAAAAAAAAAAAAAAAGAGAAAACTAAATGTGCACCGTGGAAAAAAAAAAGAAGGGAAAACTAAATGTGCACCATGGAAGAAAAAAAAAGGGAAAACTAAATGTGCACCGTGGAAAAAAAGAACAAAAGAGAAAACTAAATGTGCACCGTGGAAAAAAAAAAGAGAGAAAACTAAATGTGCACCGTGGAAAAAAAAAAGAGAAAACTAAATGTGCACCGTGGAAAAAAAAACAGAAGAGAAAACTAAATGTGCACCATGGAAAAAAAAAAGAAGGGAAAACTAAATGTGCACCGTGGAAAAAAAGAACAAAAGAGAAAACTAAATGTGCACCGTGGAAAAAAAAAAAAGAGACAAAACTAAATGTGCACCGTGGAAAAAAAAACAAAAGAGAAAACTAAATGTGCACCGTGGAAAAAAACAAAACAAAAGAGAAAACTAAATGTGCACCGTGGAAAAAACAAAAAAGAGAAAACTAAATGTGCACCGTGGAAAAAAAAACAAAAGAGAAAACTAAATGTGCACCGTGGAAAAAAAAAAAAGAGAAAACTAAATGTGCACCGTGGAAAAAAAAAACAAAAGAGAAAACTAAATGTGCACCGTGGGAAAAAAAACAAAAGAGAAAACTAAATGTGCACCGTGGGAAAAAAAAAAGAGAAAACTAAATGTGCACCGTGGAAAAAAAAACAAAAGAGAAAACTAAATGTGCACCATGGAAAAACAAAAAAAGGGAAAACTAAATGTACACCGTGGAAAAAAAAACAAAAGAGAAAACTAAATGTGCACCGTGGGGAAAAAAAACAAAAAAGAAAACTAAATGTGCACCGTGGAAAAAAAAAAAAGAGAGAAAACTAAATGTGCACCGTGGAAAAAAAAAACAAGAGAGAAAACTAAATGTGCACCGTGGAAAAAAAAAAAAAAGAGAAAACTAAATGTGCACCGTGGAAAAAAAAATAAAAGAGAAAACTAAATGTGCACCGTGGGGAAAAAAAGAAAAGAGAAAACTAAATGTGCACCGTGGAAAAAAAAACAAAAGAGAAAACTAAATGTGCACCGTGGAAAAAAAAATAAAAGAGAAAACTAAATGTGCACCGTGGAAAAAAAAAACAAAAGAGAAAACTAAATGTGCACCGTGGAAAAAAAAACAAAAGACAAAACTAAATGTGCACCATGGGGAAAAAAAAAAAAGGGAAAACTAAATGTGCACCGTGGAAAAAAAGAACAAAAGAGAAAACTAAATGTGCACCATGGAGAAAAAAAAACAAAAGAGAAAACTAAATGTGCACCGTGGAAAAAAAAAAAAAAAGAGAAAACTAAATGTGCACCGTGGAAAAAAAGAACAAAAGACAAAACTAAATGTGCACCGTGGAAAAAAAAAAAAGAGAGAAAACTAAATGTGCACCGTGGAAAAAAAAACAAAAGAGAAAACTAAATGTGCACCGTGGAAAAAAAGAACAAAAGACAAAACTAAATGTGCACCGTGGAAAAAAAAAAAAGAGAGAAAACTAAATGTGCACCGTGGAAAAAAAAACAAAAGAGAAAACTAAATGTGCACCGTGGAAAAGAAAAGAAAGAGAAAACTAAATGTGCACCGTGGAAAAAAAAAAAGAAAAGAGAAAACTAAATGTGCACCGTGGAAAAAAAAAAAAAAAGAGAAAACTAAATGTGCACTGTGGGAAAAAAAACAAAAGAGAAAACTAAATGTGCACCGTGGAAAAAAAAAAAAAAGAGAAAACTAAATGTGCACCGTGGAAAAAAAAAAAAGAGAGAAAACTAAATGTGCACCGTGGAAAAAAAAAACAAGAGAGAAAACTAAATGTGCACCGTGGAAAAAAAAAAAAAAGAGAAAACTAAATGTGCACCGTGGAAAAAAAAATAAAAGAGAAAACTAAATGTGCACCGTGGGGAAAAAAAGAAAAGAGAAAACTAAATGTGCACCGTGGAAAAAAAAACAAAAGAGAAAACTAAATGTGCACCGTGGAAAAAAAAATAAAAGAGAAAACTAAATGTGCACCGTGGAAAAAAAAAACAAAAGAGAAAACTAAATGTGCACCGTGGAAAAAAAAACAAAAGACAAAACTAAATGTGCACCATGGGGAAAAAAAAAAAAGGGAAAACTAAATGTGCACCGTGGAAAAAAAGAACAAAAGAGAAAACTAAATGTGCACCATGGAGAAAAAAAAACAAAAGAGAAAACTAAATGTGCACCGTGGAAAAAAAAAAAAAAAGAGAAAACTAAATGTGCACCGTGGAAAAAAAGAACAAAAGACAAAACTAAATGTGCACCGTGGAAAAAAAAAAAAGAGAGAAAACTAAATGTGCACCGTGGAAAAAAAAACAAAAGAGAAAACTAAATGTGCACCGTGGAAAAAAAGAACAAAAGACAAAACTAAATGTGCACCGTGGAAAAAAAAAAAAGAGAGAAAACTAAATGTGCACCGTGGAAAAAAAAACAAAAGAGAAAACTAAATGTGCACCGTGGAAAAGAAAAGAAAGAGAAAACTAAATGTGCACCGTGGAAAAAAAAAAAGAAAAGAGAAAACTAAATGTGCACCGTGGAAAAAAAAAAAAAAAGAGAAAACTAAATGTGCACTGTGGGAAAAAAAACAAAAGAGAAAACTAAATGTGCACCGTGGAAAAAAAAAAAAAAGAGAAAACTAAATGTGCACCGTGGAAAAAAAACTAAAGAGAAAACTAAATGTGCACCGTGGAAAAAAAAAAAAAAAGAGAAAACTAAATGTGCACCGTGGAAATAAAAAAAATGAGAAAACTAAATGTGCACCGTGGAAAAAAAGAACAAAAGAGATAACTAAATGTGCACCGTGGAAAAAAAAAAGAGAGAAAACTAAATGTGCACCGTGGAAAAAAAAAAGAGAAAACTAAATGTGCACCGTGGGAAAAAAAAAAAAAGAGAAAACTAAATGTGCACCGTGGAAAAAAAAACAAAAGAGAAAACTAAATGTGCACCATGGGAAAAAAAATAAAAGAGAAAACTAAATGTGCACCGTGGAAAAAAAAACAAAAGAGAAAACTAAATGTGCACCATGGGAAAAAAAAAAAAAAAAGACAAAACTAAATGTGCACCGTGGGAAAAAAAAAAAAAAGAGAAAACTAAATGTGCACCGTGGAAAAAAAAAGAAAAGAGACAACTAAATGTGCACCGTGGAAAAAAAAAACAAAAGAGAAAACTAAATGTGCACCGTGGAAAAAAAAAAAAAAGAGAAAACTAAATGTGCACCGTGGAAATAAAAAAAAAGAGAAAACTAAATGTGCACCATGGAAGAAAAAAAAAGGGAAAACTAAATGTGCACCGTGGAAAAAAAGAACAAAAGAGAAAACTAAATGTGCACCGTGGAAAAAAAAAAAGAGAGAAAACTAAATGTGCACCGTGGAAAAAAAAAAGAGAAAACTAAATGTGCACCGTGGAAAAAAAAACAGAAGAGAAAACTAAATGTGCACCATGGAAAAAAAAAAAAAGGGAAAACTAAATGTGCACCGTGGAAAAAAAGAACAAAAGAGAAAACTAAATGTGCACCGTGGAAAAAAAAAAAAGAGACAAAACTAAATGTGCACCGTGGAAAAAAAAACAAAAGAGAAAACTAAATGTGCACCGTGGAAAAAAACAAAACAAAAGAGAAAACTAAATGTGCACCGTGGAAAAAACAAAAAAGAGAAAACTAAATGTGCACCGTGGAAAAAAAAACAAAAGAGAAAACTAAATGTGCACCGTGGAAAAAAAAAAAAAGAGAAAACTAAATGTGCACCGTGGAAAAAAAAAACAAAAGAGAAAACTAAATGTGCACCGTGGGAAAAAAAACAAAAGAGAAAACTAAATGTGCACCGTGGGAAAAAAAAAAGAGAAAACTAAATGTGCACCGTGGAAAAAAAAACAAAAGAGAAAACTAAATGTGCACCATGGAAAAACAAAAAAAGGGAAAACTAAATGTACACCGTGGAAAAAAAAACAAAAGAGAAAACTAAATGTGCACCGTGGGGAAAAAAAACAAAAAAAAAAACTAAATGTGCACCGTGGAAAAAAAAAAAAGAGAGAAAACTAAATGTGCACCGTGGAAAAAAAAAACAAGAGAGAAAACTAAATGTGCACCGTGGAAAAAAAAAAAAAAGAGAAAACTAAATGTGCACCGTGGAAAAAAAAATAAAAGAGAAAACTAAATGTGCACCGTGGGGAAAAAAAGAAAAGAGAAAACTAAATGTGCACCGTGGAAAAAAAAACAAAAGAGAAAACTAAATGTGCACCGTGGAAAAAAAAATAAAAGAGAAAACTAAATGTGCACCGTGGAAAAAAAAAACAAAAGAGAAAACTAAATGTGCACCGTGGAAAAAAAAACAAAAGACAAAACTAAATGTGCACCATGGGGAAAAAAAAAAAGGGAAAACTAAATGTGCACCGTGGAAAAAAAGAACAAAAGAGAAAACTAAATGTGCACCATGGAGAAAAAAAAACAAAAGAGAAAACTAAATGTGCACCGTGGAAAAAAAAAAAAAAAGAGAAAACTAAATGTGCACCATGGAAAAAAAAAACAAAAGAGAAAACTAAATGTGCACCGTGGAAAAAAAAAAAAAGAGAAAACTAATTGTGCACCGTGGAAAAAAAAAGAGAAAACTAAATGTGCACCGTGGGAAAAAAAACAAAAGAGAAAACTAAATGTGCACCATGGAAGAAAAAAAAAAGGGAAAACTAAATGTGCACCGTGGAAAAAAAGAACAAAAGAGAAAACTAAATGCGCACCGTGGAAAAAAAAAAAAAGAGAGAAAACTAAATGTGCACCGTGGAAAAAAAAAAGAGAAAACTAAATGTGCACCGTGGAAAAAAAAAAAGAAAAGAGAAAACTAAATGTGCACCATGGAAAAAAAAAAGAAGGGAAAACTAAATGTGCACCGTGGAAAAAAAGAAAGAGAAAACTAAATGTGCACCGTGGGAAAAAAAACAAAAGAGAAAACTAAATGTGCACTGTGGGAAAAAAAAAAAAGAGAAAACTAAATGTGCACCGTGGAAAAAAAAACAAAAGAGAAAACTAAATGTGCACTGTGGAAAAAAAAAAAAAGGGAAAACTAAATGTGCACCGTGGAAAAAAAAAAAAGGGAAAACTAAATGTGCACCGTGGAAAAAAAGAACAACAGAGAAAACTAAATGTGCACCGTGGAAAAAAAAAAGAGAGAAAATTAAATGTGCACAGTGGGAAAAAAAAAGAGAAAACTAAATATGCACCGTGGAAAAAAAAACAAAAGAGAAAACTAAATGTGCACCATGGAAAAAAAAAAAAAGGAAAAACTAAATGTGCACCGTGGAAAAAAAGAACAAAAGACAAAACTAAATGTGCACCGTGGAAAAAAAAAAAAAGAGAGAAAACTAAAAGTGCACCGTGGAAAAAAAAACAAAAGAGAAAACTAAATGTGCACCGTGGAAAAAAAAAAAGAGAAAACTAAATGTGCACCGTGGGAAAAAAAAAGAAGAGAAAACTAAATGTGCACCGTGGGAAAAAAAACTAAAGAGAAAACTAAATGTGCACCGTGGAAAAAAAAAAAAAGAGAAAACTAAATGTGCACCATGGAAAAAAAAAACAAAAGAGAAAACTAAATGTGCACCGTGGAAAAAAAAAAAAAGAGAAAACTAAATGTGCACCGTGGAAAAAAAAACAAAAGAGAAAACTAAATGTGCACCGTGGGAAAAAAAAAAGAGAAAACTAAATGTGCACCGTGGAAAGAAGAAAAAAAAAGAGAAAACTAAATGTGCACCGTGGAAAAAAAAACAAAAGAGAAAACTAAATGTGCACCGTGGAAAAAAAAACAAAAGAGAAAACTAAATGTGCACCGCGGGAAAAAAAAAGAAGAGAAAACTAAATGTGCACCGTGGGAAAAAAAACAAAAGAGAAAACTAAATGTGCACCGTGGAAAAAAAAAAAAAGAGAAAACTAAATGTGCACCGTGGAAAAAAAAAACAAAAGAGAAAACTAAATGTGCACCGTGGAAAAAAAAAAGAAGAGAAAACTAAATGTGCACCGTGGAAAAAAAAAAAAAAAGAGAAAACTAAATGTGCACCGTGGAAAAAAAAAAAGAGAAAACTAAATGTGCACCGTGGAAAAAAAAACAAAAGAGAAAACTAAATGTGCACCGTGGGGAAAAAAAAAAGAGAAAACTAAATGTGCACCGTGGAAAGAAGAAAAAAAAAGAGAAAACTAAATGTGCACCGTGGAAAAAAAAACAAAAGAGAAAACTAAATGTGCACCATGGAAAAAAAAACAAAAGAGAAAACTAAATGTGCACCGTGGGAAAAAAAAAAAGAGAAAACTAAATGTGCACCGTGGAAAAAAAAAAAAAAGAGAAAACTAAATGTGCACTGTGGGAAAAAAAATAAAAGCGAAAACTAAATGTGCACCGTGGGAAAAAAACAAAAAAAGACAAAACTAATTGTGCACCGTGGAAAAAAAAAAAGAAGAGAAAACTAAATGTGCACCATGGAAAAAAAAAGAAAGAGAAAACTAAATGTGCACCGTGGAAAAAAAAACAAAAGAGAAAACTAAATGTGCACCGTGGAAAAAAAAAAAAAGAGAAAACTAAATGTGCACCGTGGAAAAAAAAAAAAAGAGAAAACTAAATGTGCACCATGGAAAAAAAAAACAAAAGAGAAAACTAAATGTGCACCGTGGAAAAAAAAAAAAAGAGAAAACTAAATGTGCACCGTGGAAAAAAAAAAAAAGAGAAAACTAAATGTGCACCATGGAAAAAAAAAAAAAAAGAGAAAACTAAATGTGCACCGTGGAAAAAAAAAAAAAGAGAAAACTAAATGTGCACCGTGGAAAAAAAAACAAAAGAGAAAACTAAATGTGCACCGTGGGGAAAAAAAAAGAGAAAACTAAATGTGCACCGTGGAAAGAAGAAAAAAAAAGAGAAAACTAAATGTGCACCGTGGAAAAAAAAACAAAAGAGAAAACTAAATGTGCACCGTGGAAAAAAAAACAAAAGAGAAAACTAAATGTGCACCGCGGGAAAAAAAAAGAAGAGAAAACTAAATGTGCACCGTGGGAAAAAAAACAAAAGAGAAAACTAAATGTGCACCGTGGAAAAAAAAAAAAAGAGAAAACTAAATGTGCACCGTGGAAAAAAAAAACAAAAGAGAAAACTAAATGTGCACCGTGGAAAAAAAAAAGAAGAGAAAACTAAATGTGCACCGTGGAAAAAAAAAAAAAAAGAGAAAACTAAATGTGCACCGTGGAAAAAAAAAAAGAGAAAACTAAATGTGCACCGTGGAAAAAAAAACAAAAGAGAAAACTAAATGTGCACCGTGGGGAAAAAAAAAAGAGAAAACTAAATGTGCACCGTGGAAAGAAGAAAAAAAAAGAGAAAACTAAATGTGCACCGTGGAAAAAAAAACAAAAGAGAAAACTAAATGTGCACCGTGGAAAAAAAAACAAAAGAGAAAACTAAATGTGCACCGTGGGAAAAAAAAAAGAGAAAACTAAATGTGCACCGTGGAAAAAAAAAAAAAAGAGAAAACTAAATGTGCACCGTGGGAAAAAAAATAAAAGCGAAAACTAAATGTGCACCGTGGGAAAAAAACAAAAAAAGACAAAACTAATTGTGCACCGTGGAAAAAAAAAAAGAAGAGAAAACTAAATGTGCACCATGGAAAAAAAAAGAAAGAGAAAACTAAATGTGCACCGTGGAAAAAAAAACAAAAGAGAAAACTAAATGTGCACCGTGGAAAAAAAAAAAAAGAGAAAACTAAATGTGCACCGTGGAAAAAAAAAGAAAGAGAAAACTAAATGTGCACCGTGGAAAAAAAAACAAAAGAGAAAACTAAATGTGCACCGTGGAAAAAAAAAAAAAGAGAAAACTAAATGTGCACCGTGGAAAAAAAAAAAAGAGAAAACTAAATGCGCACCGTGGAAAAAAAAAAAAAAAAGAGAAAACTAAATGTGCACCGTGGAAAAAAAAACAAAAGAGAAAACTAAATGTGCACCGTGGGAAAAAAAGAACAAAAGCTACTACATACAAAACTAAACTAGACCTGGGTTGGAGTTGCAAGACGGTCAAACTACCAAACAACACCAAGTTGGATGGCACTGGGAACGGCCAAGATAGTAGCAAAAACAAAACTGGAAGCATCGGAATCTTCCGGCGTAGAGAGCCGAGGAGTGGAATCTCCGAGTGCCATCCAGCTGTCAAGGTGCTGCTTAAGTATCATCAGGTAAAATTGGAAGCAGCTGTGCACGTCTCACTACTCCGCCCACTAGGGCGACACAGGAACTCACAAGGTGGCAGCAGGCGGTGACAGCCTCCATCTTTTTATTAAAAAAAAATGTTGGTGAGACCTTTTTTTGGCGTGAAAAAGGGCGTGCGTGTCTCATTATAATGGCTTTATGAGCGCCAAAACTATTTTAATTGCAACTTTGGCGTACCACCACAGAAGGAATAAATGAATGTATGGCAAGCACTGCTATTTAGCTACTGTCTCGTAATGTCTCTGGAGTCGTATAATAACTGATATCATAAAATGCTAAAGATTTCATCTAAAAATGTGGCAACAAATTATGATGTTGTATTTTTAATTAAGTATTGATTAAACTGGCAATGGAGTTGTGGTTCATTGGTACACTTCCAAGGAGTACAATGTAATTGCTGACATGCTTTACAGTCTAGGAGATTTAACAATCACACCTACTGTATGAATTACAAAATTAAATATGTGTATAGAATAAGAAAAATGCATTTCATTTTTTTTAATACTTTGATAGAATTTCAAACCGAGTATCACTGCAAAAAAGGAGAAAAGATTCAAACAAATGCCAAAAGTGAACCCAACTGCACCAGAGACTGCAGACCTAAAGTAAGTAATTATACAGATGAATGAATAAAACACAGTCAAAGGAACACACCCAAGTTAGAAAAACTGGCTGAAAAGACAAATAGAATGTAGTTAAAGCTCTCAGTTGATCCTTGGCCAACGTTGACCTCTACCATTCTGATGATGTTTGTTTTTCTTCCCAAAATCACTAAGAACTATGATGTCACCATGCTGCTATGACATCAGAATCAGAATCAGAAATACTTTAATAATAATAGTAACAGATTTTATTTGTAAAAAGCACTTTACATTGAATAAACAACCTCAAAGTGCTACAGTGTATTAAAAAAGATAATAAAAACAAAAATAAAAATAAAAACTAGAACAGCCAAATAGCTAAAACTAGTATTGTTGCGTTTTGGACCAGTTGTTCCTCCCAGGGAATTCAAGTCACAATTCGCTCCCAAGCTCTTTACGACACTTAAAGCTGAGTTGAAAAACCACCAGAGACAGAATAGGTATTTTGTTGTATATTTTCAAAGCTTTGCAAATATACTTTTTGAGACCAGTCTAGCATAGAACATTCTATCGCGCGGCCAAAAATGGTCTGCCTTCCCGATTCCAAAAACCCCTCTCCTCACAAACACTTTAGAGTTAGGCTCCACCATCAGAATGTGTACTTAAACTTATAAAGATCACATGGATATTATTCAGTGAGTTGATTCACCAAAACTAACCTGTTATACAGGAGGAAAAAGCACACAGGACGTTTCAATTGTTCACAGACTGGTCGCTCTCATCAGAATGACAAGACACTTCCGGTCTGCAGGTGATAGCATTCAATTGGGAAGAAACGCCCTACTGCCCCCTACTGACCAATGTGAATACTGATAAATGTGTAATGACAGCTCCAAAAACGAATTCAAACCACAAAATAAAATAAATAAATCAACACAAAAATGTGACACATTATGGGTGGGTCACATATGCATGTACAGTAGATGGCAGTATTGTCCTGTTTAAAAGTGTTACAACATTGCTGTTTACGGCAGACTAACTGCTTTACGGGGGACGAAAACTTGACTGCTGTTGTTGTGTGTTGTTACCGCGCTGGGAGGACGTTAATGAAACTGCCTAACAATAAACCCACATAAGAAACCAAGAACTCGCCCTCCATCATTAGCTGTTTATATTGTGGGAAAGCGGACGTGAGAACAGGCTGTCAACACGTCACTCAGGTCCGCATGGAGCTGGAGGGGGCGTGGCCTCCAGCTCCGCCTGAATTTCGGGAGATTTTCGGGAGAAAATTTGTCCCGGGAGGTTTTCGGGAGAGGTGCTGAATTTCGGGAGTCCCCCGGAAAATCCGGGAGGGTTGGCAAGTATGTCATAAATGATTAAAAGAACCGAGAAAAGTGGTAAAAGTCTGATGGTTAAAGCTACACTGAGAAATGTTGACGTTTTGTTTTTTCTTCCGCAAACTAGATTGGGATTGACTCCATAGAAACTGTTGCTTTCAAAATCATGGAACTAAAAAGCATTTTACTCAGCAACATCCATTTTGGGACAGTTGGGTTGCAATCAAGAAGTGAGCCAGCGACCATACAAGCTGCCAATTGAAAGAGAAGTGAAATTGTTAGAGTTTTGATTGAACAGTCAGAGGTCAGGTCTTTCTGAAAGATATAACATTTATTCAAAACAGGTCACAGGTGAACATTGCAGCCTTGGTCTCAATCACAATCAGTTAGCTACTGCTGAAAGGAATGATCATCATTTTTTTTTCGGGTTTATACTCCATGAGACTAAAAAGTTCACCTGGACCAGACAAATACACTATATTGCCAAATGTATTTGGCCAGCCATCCATCCATCCATCCATCCATCTTCTTCCGCTTATCCTAGGTCAGGTCGCGGGGGCAGCAGCCTAAGCAGGGAAGCCCAGACTTCCCTCTCCCCAGCCACTTGGTCCAGCTCTTCCTGTGGGACCCCAAGGCGTTCCCAGGCCAGCCGGGAGACATAGTCTTCCCAACGTGTCCTGGGTCTTCCCCGTGGCCTCCTACCGGTCGGACGTGCCCTAAACACCTCCCTAGGGAGGCGTTCGGGTGGCATCCTGACCAGATGCCCGAACCACCTCATCTGGCTCCTCTCCATGTGGAGGAGCAGCGGCTTTACTTTGAGCTCCTCTCGGATGACAGAGCTTCTCACCCTATCTCTAAGGGAGAGCCCCGCCACCCGGCGGAGGAAACTCATTTCGGCCGCTTGTACCCGTGATCTTGTCCTTTCGGTCATAACCCAAAGCTCATGACCATAGGTGAGGATGGGAACGTAGATCGACCGGTAAATCGAGAGCTTTGCCTTCCGGCTCAGCTCCTTCTTCACCACAACGGATCGATACAGCGTCCGCATTACTGAAGACGCCGCACCGATCCGCCTGTCGATCTCACGATCCACTCTTCCCTCACTCGTGAACAAGACTCCGAGGTACTTGAACTCCTCCACTTGGGGCAAGATCTCCTCCCCAACCCGGAGATGGCACTCCACCCTTTTCCGAGCGAGAACCATGGACTCGGACTTGGAGGTGCTGATTCTCATCCCAGTCGCTTCACACTCGGCTGCGAACCGATCCAGTGAGAGCTGAAGATCCTGGCCAGATGAAGCCAACAGGACCACATCATCTGCAAAAAGCAGAGACCTAATCCTGCAGCCACCAAACCAGATCCCCTCAACGCCTTGACTGCGCCTAGAAATTCTGTCCATAAAAATTATGAACAGAATCGGTGACAAAGGGCAGCCTTGGCGGAGTCCAACCCTCACTGGAAACGTGTCCGACTTACTGCCGGCAATGCGGACCAAGCTCTGGCACTGAGCATACAGGGAGCGGACTGCCACAATCAGACAGTCCGATACCCCATACTCTCTGAGCACTCCCCACAGGACTTCCCGAGGGACACGGTCGAATGCCTTCTCCAAGTCCACAAAACACATGTAGACTGGTTGGGCAAACTCCCATGCACCCTCAAGGACCCTGCCGAGAGTATAGAGCTGGTCCACAGTTCCACGACCAGGACGAAAACCACACTGTTCCTCCTGAATCCGAGGTTCGACTATCCGGCGTAGCCTCCTCTCCAGTACACCTGAATAGACCTTACCGGGAAGGCTGAGGAGTGTGATCCCACGATAGTTAGAGCACACCCTCCGGTTCCCCTTCTTAAAGAGAGGAACCACCACCCCGGTCTGCCAATCCAGAGGTACCGCCCCCGATGTCCACGCGATGCTGCAGAGTCTTGTCAACCAAGACAGCCCCACAGCATCCAGAGCCTTAAGGAACTCCGGGCGGATCTCATCTACCCCTGGGGCCTTGCCACCGAGGAGCTTTTTAACTACCTCAGCAACCTCAGCCCCAGAAATAGGAGAGCCCACCACAGACTCCCCAGGCACTGCTTCCTCATAAGAAGACGTGTTGGTGGGATGTATTTGGCCACCCATCCAAATGATGAGAATCAGGTGTCCTAATCACTTGGCCTGGTGTATCAAATCAAACACTTAGGCATGGACACTGTTTCTACAAACATTTGTGAAAGAATGGGCCGCTCTCAGTGATTTCCAGCGTGGAACTGTGACAGGATGCCACCTGTGCAACAAATCCAGTCCTGAAATGTCCTCGCTCCTAAATATTCCAAAGTCAACTGTCGGCATACTTGCCAACCTTGAGACCTCAGATTTCGGGAGGTGGGGGGTGGGGGGTGGGGGGCGTGGTCGGGGGTGGGGCGGGCGGCGTGGTTGGGGGCGTGATTAAGATATATGTACAGTAGATGGCAGTATTGTCCTGTTTAAAAGTGTCACAACATTGCTGTTTACGGCAATGTTGTGAACAGGCTGTCAACACGTCACTCAGGTCCGCATGGAGCTGGAGGGGGCGTGGCCTCCAGCTCCGCCTGAATTTCGGGAGATTTTCGGGAGAAAATTTGTCCCGGGAGGTTTTCGGGAGAGGCGCTGAATTTCGGGAGTCTCCCGGAAAATCCGGGAGGGTTGGCAAGTATGACTGTCGGCTTTATTATAAGAAAGTGGAAGAGTTTGGGAACTAAAGAGCCGCAGGTTGCCGACGCATGCTCTCGAGAAAAGATAGTGCAGATCCATATATCGGTGCTAAACATTGTTTTGCTGTTTTTGTTATTGTTTACAAATATCAGCATCCTTTGGTATATTTTTCCAGTCAGACACAATATAAAAATGTACACTTTCCATCAGCACCTCCAAGCCCGAGTCCATGGTTCTCGCCCGGAAAAGGGTGGAGTGCCATCTCCGGGTTGGGGAGGGGATCTTGCCCCAAGTGGAGGAGTTCAAGTACCTCGGCGTCTTGTTCACGAGTGAGGGAAGAGTGGATCGTGAGATCGACAGGCGGATCGGTGCGGCGTCTTCAGTAATGCGGACGCTGTATCGATCCGTTGTGGTGAAGAAGGAGCTGAGCCGGAAGGCAAAGCTCTCAATTTACCGGTCGATCTACGTTCCCATCCTCACCTATGGTCATGAGCTTTGGGTTATGACCGAAAGGACAAGATCACGGGTACAAGCGGCCGAAATGAGTTTCCTCCGCCGGGTGGCGGGTCTCTCCCTTTGAGATAGGGTGAGAAGCTCTGTCATCCGGGAGGAGCTCAAAGTAAAGCCGCTGCTCCTCCACATGGAGAGGAGCCAGATGAGGTGGTTCGGGCATCTGGTCAGGATGCCACCCGAACGCCTCCCTAGGGAGGTGTTTAGGGCACGTCCGACCGGTAGGAGGCCGCGGGGAAGACCCAGGACACGTTGGGAAGACTATGTCTCCCGGCTGGCCTGGGAACGCCTCGGGGTCCCACAGGAAGAGCTGGACGAAGTGGCTGGGGAGAGGGAAGTCTGGGCTTCCCTGCTTAGGCTGCTGCCCCCGCGACCCGACCTCGGATAAGCGGAAGAAGATGGATGGATGGATGGACTTTCCATCCCTGGAGGTAGGCACACGTACACCATCAGGCGCAAAAAAACAGACTGCACTAAAGCAAACATTCTCCCCGGAACAGCGACACTGAATCATTGGACATGTTTCCTGGTGGATACTTGCCAGAGAGGAAATTGGTACTACTGCAGTGTCACACTCCTGTGGGCTCCTCATTTCTGAGAGAAGCAGCGTGGAAGGAGGGGATGGAGTTCAACGCGGACTCAAAGAGATGTGGCCCTTTGCAAAGAGAGGCCAGTTATTGAAAACATTGGGAGATCATGGCCTGTCACTCATGCGCTTCCTCTTGCTTTGAGTCAATAAGCCGGCGGTCCTTCTCTCGTCT
Organism: Nerophis lumbriciformis; assembly: GCF_033978685.3. Taxonomy (NCBI): domain Eukaryota; kingdom Metazoa; phylum Chordata; class Actinopteri; order Syngnathiformes; family Syngnathidae; genus Nerophis; species Nerophis lumbriciformis. The sequence goes on from NC_084559.2 coordinate 8,424,077, forward strand.
CCCCCTTGAATCCATTAAGTTGTCTCCAGTGTTTGCTTTTCATTCTTCTTTATCTGTCTTGTGGTTGTGGTGGAGGAGTGGGGGCTCCAGATAAGAATAAAAAGCTGCCAAAAGAGAACAGTGGGGATTCTAGTAGTGGTCTTAATTGGCCGACCTCACATATGCTATAAATTGTCAAATGTTTTAAAAATGGAAGACTCGCCCTGGACTGAGATCAGATAGATCAGATCGGTCTTTATTGTCATTGCACAAGTACAACCAAACTTTGTTTTCAGCACAAAGCCGTTGAAGATGAGACAAAGAAACAGTGTACACGGTTTGAGGATACCCCTGTCCACTTTGTCCCTACCGTCAGATACCTCGGCTCGACAGTCACCAACACCGGCGACCTCAAACGAGAGGTGGACCGCTGTCGCGCCCTTGCAGCCTCCGTCATGCAGTCCCTGTGGAGACCGTTGTGGCGACACCGGCACATATCTCGGGACACCAAGTTGAGGGTCTACAATTCCTCTGTCATCTCTGTCCTTCTGTACGGCTCGGAAACATGGCCGCTGAATAACATCCTGGCGGCCAGGCTAGATGGCTTTGATTCCAGAGCCCTTAGGAGGATAGAAGGCATCACGTGGAGCCAGCATGTCACCAACAAGACCCTAAGAGAGCTAACCCAACAGTTCCCAGCCTCTCGCCTCGCAGCAATGCGGCGAGTGCGCTGGTATGGCCATGTCATCCGCCTGCCGGGGGAACACCCCACGCGCAAAATCCTGGACTTCAACCCGCAGCGAGCTGGCTGGAGACGCCCTAGAGGCGCCCCCAGGACTCGCCGGCTGGATGTATTAGCCCAGGACCTTAAGGCCTGCAATGTGACTATGGCACAAGCTCAACACCTTGCCCACAACAGACCCAGATGGAGAGACCTGGTTGCTATGGTCGGCTCTACGCGCCCTGAAGTGCAAGAGGACTAAGTAAGTAAGTACAGGGTTACAGAACAGGAACGCTGATGGGTCGCCACAAAGCGCCCCGTAAAAGATGGGAAAAAGGTAAAACGCTGGGGAAAAAGATGAGTAAAAAAATACAATCTAGACTGGGCTCCTAAGGGGGTCTAGTCTGGAGTGGGAAAAACCTCCATGCCATGCACACATAAACACGTTACATTTAATCACCACAAACTGGCAACAGAGGGGCGGGGAGTTGGGGCCCTGGAAGGGGACCGCTGCTATGAAGCACTGCCATCCGACCATCACCCCGAGGGGAAACAAGCGGTGGTGAAGGTGTGGGGTGGGGGAGGGGAGTGTGTGCGTGTGTGCCCAATTGTCTTGGGTGTGATGATGTAATGTTTTTTAGACTGAGGCCGATATGCAAAAGTTCGACTTCAGGTGTCGTTGAGGAGGTAGGGAGGTCAAAAGCGTCCATCATTGAGGTGTCCTCGAGGGTGTTTTTCAGAACAGCCTGGTCCTGTTTTCACAGCGTCAAGGCCATTTCGAGGGGGTCAAATCGTAGATTAGGATGTTTGTTTTTTCCACGAGCAGACAAACCAATGACTTGGGACGGCGTGGCGCAGTGAAAGAGGGGCCGTGCGCGACCCGAGGGTCCCTGGTTCAATCCCCACCTAGTACCAACCTCGTCATGTCCGTTGTGTCCTGAGCAAGACACTTCACGCTTGCTCCTGATGGCTGCTGGTTAGCGCCTTGCATGGCAGCTCCCTCCATCAGTGTGTGAATGTGTGTGTGAATGGGTAAATGTGGAAGTAGTGTCAAAGCGCTTTGAGTACCTTGAAGGTAGAAAAGCGCTATACAAGTACAACCCATTTATCATTTATTTATCATTTGTCTGTTCTATTCGTCCATGCTGGGTGCTCTCAAATTCAATTCTCCTTTTCAGCAAACTTCTCCATGATGTGATCCATCTTGCGATTCAGTTCAGAAATGGCCACAGTCTGTGTTCCCACAGCCCTGCCCAAACCTTCCATTGCGATGAACAGCCGTTGGGCTCCTTGAGTGGCTGCCATCGTCTTACGAATTTGACGATACACCAGAGCAATGCCCAGCCCAATCAGCAGGTGCCCCGCGATCACGCTTCCAAATAGGTAGATGTCTTCCATGTCCTCGATGGAAAGGACTGAGAGGCACATGATTCTCCATTTATCCCAGGAATCTCTCACGTACCATGCAGCAATGGTTCCATCTGAACCTCTTTTCCTCGTCGAAAAGATGTTGTCAATTTCGTCGAGAGTCCAGCTGATCATATCCATGTTTGATGTTTTAGATTTGAAGACAGCGCCAAGAAAGAGGCTTCATCTATTTTTCCTCTTCAAGGTGATATTAATGCAGAAGTCAAACACCCTCAAGGAGTCACTGAGGTGCATGGCCATGCAGGATCTTGGATAAGAAAAGCGGAAAGAAAGTTGCAATAAAAGTCAAGTAAATCCCTCTGATACCACTTGGCAGACAGTTTGCTTGATATACCTCAGGCTGGATATTAAAAATCTCACACGGGCTGTCCAACTGACAACTTAATCCATTTAGAGTCTCTGAGCAAGCGGCAGGAAGCTGAGTCAGGGTCAAGTCTGTCATTTCTCACATGAGGAACAATAAGTTTATCTCTCATCATCTACAACGCACACTTGAGACGCAAACAGCAAAGAGGCAGCAGGAGGAGAATGTAATCATCCTGTCGATATCGGGATGATTAAACGGCGCCTGCAACACGTAAACCAACACAGATGGAGGTCACACAACAACAACTGAGATTAAATGGCTTTTTGTGTTGCCCATTCTCTAACTGCATCATTGATGCATGAATAACCCACTGCGCATATATATATATATATATATATATATATATATATATATATATATATATATATATATATATATATATATATATATACTTAGACCCATAAATTCATAAAAGAAGCAAACTTCATGAATGTTTTTTGTGACCAACAAGTATGTGCTCCAATCACTACATCACAAAAAAAATAAGAGTTGTAGAAATTATTGGAAACTCAAGACAGCCATGACATTATGTTCTTTACAAGTGTATGTACACTTTTGACCACCACCACTATATATATATATATATATATATATATATATATATATATATATATATATATATATATATATATATATATATATATATATATATATATATATATGGCCCTGCGATGAGGTGGCGACTTGTCCAGGGTGTACCCCGCCTTCCGCCCGATTGTAGCTGAGATAGGCTCCAGCGCCCCCCGCGACCCCAAAAGGGAATAAGCGGTAGAAAATGGATGGATATATATATATATATATATATATATATATATATATATATATATATATATTAGGGCTGTCAAAAATAACTCATGTGACTAATCACAAAAAATATATCATTAATCATGTATGGAAAACGACTTCCGGACGGCTTCGAAGCAATTCTGGACCACCATCCGCCGCCTCAGGAAGGGGAAGCAGTGCACTATCAACACCGTGTATGGTGGGGATGGTGTTCTGCTGACCTCGACTGCGGATGTTGTGGATCGGTGGAGGGAATACTTCGAAGACCTCCTCAATCCCACCAACACGTCTTCTTATGAGGAAGACTGCTTCCTCATAAGAATATATATATATATATATATATATATATATATATATATATATATATAGCTAGAATTCACTGAAAGTCAAGTATTTCTTATATATATACATATATATATATATAATAATATATATATATATATATATATACATATATATATATATATATATATATATATATATATATATATATATATATATATATATATATATATATAGCTAGAATTCACTGAAAGTCAAGTATTTCTTATATTATATATATATATATATATATATATATATATCTTAACCACGCCCCCAACCACGCTGGAAATCACTGAGAGCGGCCCATTCTTTCACAAATGTTTGTAGAAACAGTCTCCATGCCTAAGTGCCTGATTTGATACACCAGGCCAAGTGATTAGGACACCTGATTCTCATCATTTGGATGGGTGGCCAAATACATCCCACCAACACGTCTTCTTATGAGGAAGCAGTGCCTGGGGAGTCTGTGGTGGGCTCTCCTATTTCTGGGGCTGAGGTTGCTGAGGTAGTTAAAAAGCTCCTCGGTGGCAAGGCCCCAGGGGTAGATGAGATCCGCCCGGAGTTCCTTAAGGCTCTGGATGCTGTGGGGCTGTCTTGGTTGACAAGACTCTGCAGCATCGCGTGGACATCGGGGGCGGTACCTCTGGATTGGCAGACCGGGGTGGTGGTTCCTCTCTTTAAGAAGGGGAACCGGAGGGTGTGCTCTAACTATCGTGGGATCACACTCCTCAGCCTTCCCGGTAAGGTCTATTCAGGTGTACTGGAGAGGAGGCTACGCCGGATAGTCGAACCTCGGATTCAGGAGGAACAGTGTGGTTTTCGTCCTGGTCGTGGAACTGTGGACCAGCTCTATACTCTCGGCAGGGTCCTTGAGGGTGCATGGGAGTTTGCCCAACCAGTCTACATGTGTTTTGTGGACTTGGAGAAGGCATTCGACCGTGTCCCTCCGGAAGTCCTGTGGGGAGTGCTCGGAGAGTATGGGGTAGCGGACTGTCTGATTGTGGCAGTCCGCTCCCTGTATGCTCAGTGCCAGAGCTTGGTTCGCATTGCCGGTAGTAAGTCGGACACGTTTCCAGTGAGGGTTGGACTCCGCCAAGGCTGCCCTTTGTCACCCATTCTGTTCATAACTTTTATGGACAGAATTTCTAGGCGCAGTCAAGGCGTTGAGGGGATCTGGTTTGGTGGCTGCAGGATTAGGTCTCTGCTTTTTGCAGATGATGTGGTCCTGATGGCTTCATCTGGCCAGGATCTTCAGCTCTCACTGGATCGGTTCGCAGCCGAGTGTGAAGCGACTGGGATGAGAATCAGCACCTCCAAGTCCGAGTCCATGGTTCTCGCCCGGAAAAGGGTGCAGTGCCATCTCCGGGTTGGGGAGTAGATCTTGCCCCAATTGGAGGAGTTCAAGTACCTCGGAGTCTTGTTCAGGAGCTGAGCCGGAAGGCAAAGCTCTCAATTTACCGGTCGATCTACGTTCCCATCCTCACCTATGGTCATGAGCTTTGGGTTATGACCGAAAGGACAAGATCACGGGTACAAGCGGCCGAAATGAGTTTCCTCCGCCAGGTGGCGGGGCTCTCCCTTAGAGATAGGGTCCGGGGGGAATGAAGTCCGGGCATGAAGTCCGGGCATGAAGTGCTCTAAAACTTGCTGGTAGACGGCTGCGTTGACCCTGGATCTCAGGAAACAGAGTGGACCGACACCAGCAGATGACATGGCACCCCAAACCATCACTGATGGTGGAAACTTTACACTAGACTTCAGGCAACGTGGATCCTGTGCCTCTCCTGTCTTCCTCCAGACTCTGGGACCTCGATTTCCAAAGGAAATGCAAAATTTGCTTTCGTCAGAAAACATGACTTTGGACCACTCAGCAGCAGTCCAGCTGGTGTCAGTCCACTCTGTTTCCTGAGATCCAGGGTCAACGCAGCCGTCTACCAGCAAGTTTTAGAGCACTTCATGCTTCCTGCTGCTGACCTGCTCTATGGAGATGGAGATTTCAAGTTCCAACAGGACTCGGCGCCTGCACACAGCGCAAAATCTACCCGTGCCTGGTTTACGGACCATGGTATTTCTGTTCTAAATTGGCCCGCCAACTCCCCTGACCTTAGCCCCATAGAAAATCTGTGGGGTATTGTGAAAAGGAAGATGCAGAATGCCAGACCCAAAAACGCAGAAGAGTTGAAGGCCACTATCAGAGCAACCTGGGCTCTCATAACACCTGAGCAGTGCCAGAAACTCATCGACTCCATGCCACGCCGCATTAACGCAGTAATTGAGGCAAAAGGAGCTCCAACCAAGTATTGAGTATTGTACATGCTCATATTTTTCATTTTCATACTTTTCAGTTGGCCAACATTTCTAAAAATCCCTTTTTTGTATTAGCCTTAAGTAATATTCTAATTTTGTGACACACGGAATTTTGGATTTTCATTTGTTGCCACTTCAAATCATCAAAATTAAATGAAATAAACATTTGAATGCATCAGTCTGTGTGCAATGAATAAATATAATGTACAAGTTACACCTTTTGAATGCAATTACTGAAATAAATCAAGTTTTTCAAAATATTCTAATTTACTGGCTTTTACCTGTATATATATTTATATGTATATACGTCTGTATATATTATTATGCAGAATCCTTTAAGTGTGCAAGGTAGATAAGATGACCTTATGAAAAAGGAGCAGTTGAATATGTTAATGAAGAAGGAAGGCCATGTTTCTTGGAAGCCAAAGAGCAGCAGAGGCTCTCTCTGATGCTCTTATTACCACTTCAAGCACAATGGAAAGCGACATTTGGAACATATTTTTACAATACAGTTTCAGTCATCAAAAAAACCTTTCTGTGTTAATGAAGTGAGACGCGTGAAGACACTTCTAAACAATGATTGAACTCGTGATTGAGATGCCAAACATTAGAAGTGCTCGACTGGATCTTTCAAATATGTTGAATAAATGTGAGTCAGTCTTCCTTTGGAATGAAACTGTAGCTTAACAAATGACATTATACTGACTCTGTAAGAAACTGCATTTATTTACATATTTGCCAACCCTCACGATTTTTCCGGGAGACTCCCAAATTTCAGTGCCCCCTCCCGAAAATCTCCCGGGCTAACAATTCTCCCGAATTTCTCCCGATTTTCACCCAGACAACAATATTAAGGGCGTGTCGAGATAGCACTGCCTTTAGCGTCCTCTACAACCTGTCGACGCGTACGCTTTTTCACCATACAAACATACAACACAGACACATGTTGTATGCGGCTTCTGCAGACTGCAAGACATACTTGATCCACAGCCATACAGGTCACACTGAGGGTGGCCTTATAAACAACTTTAACACTGTTACAAATATGCGCCACACTGTGAACCCACACCAAACAAGAATGACAAACACATTTCGGGAGAACATCCGCACCGTAACACAACATAAACACAACAGAACAAATACCCAGAATCCCTTGCAGCCCTAACTCTTCCGGGCTACAATATACACCCCTGCTGCCACCAAACCCGCCCCCCAACCCTCCAATCTCCCGAATTCGAAGGTCTCAAGGTTGGCAAGTATGTAAATGAATTTCAGCAAAGTCAGAGTACTTTGTTAGAAATCAAATATTTTCATAGTTTGAGCACCTTTTAAATATGTTTTTAACATGAATACATTTAACTGGGTTGCTTTGTCAGGTCTCTTTCGTGCACAAAATGTAGTATTTATTGCTCATGTTTTGGTGGCAGCTGGTTGCATCAGCCCTCCTCTCTTTTAATGTGTTTTATCTTGGTTGTGTTATTTAACGTTTCCTTTTGTTTTCATGTGGTTTTTTTACCTCATTTTTGTGGACTTTTTGTGGTGGCACTGCAACCCAGGCCCGGCCCTAACCAATCTGGCGCCCTAGGCAAGATTTTAGGTGGCGCCCCCCCACATCGGCAGTGAAGTGTATATACTCACAAGAAACCGAATAGCTTTGTCTTTGACCTTTTTTTTTTTACTTACAACTATACCTAATATAGAAAGGGGTGGAAAAGTGACTATTACCTGCAGGGCAAACATTAGCTAACCAGAAGGCAATAACAATGTAAACAAAAAACACCTGCTTAAAAGATCTAATACAAGGAATGTAAGGTGGGAGTACTGTAATTACCTAACGTTACATTATTATTTTCCATAACAATTTAGCCCCCTCCACAATATTAACCCGACGTTAAAACAGAACTAGCTATTTATTGATTAGCAATTGCCGAATCATGTAACATTAGCTTAATGCTAAAAAGCCAGGTTACTATCACATTCTGTAACAGACAAATAATTTCATGTAGGCTAACGTTACCTACCTGCTACCTCTGTCTTTTCTCGTTTCTCCTCCTCTTCTTTTCTCTTTTTTCTTCCCTGGGCACCTGACAGTTTTGGCCGTTTTGACATCTTGTGTTGATTTTTTGATGTGGTGACGTCCACAAAGAGTCATGATACGGGAAGGGAGGGGGCGCACCGTGCGGGGGGAGGGGGCGTAATGTTGTAACAAATAATATTTCTATTAAATAGGCTTTACTTTGCATTTTAATTAACGTGGGATTATTTTTTGTATTTAGAAATAATAGTACCAACTTTTTTTTTTTTTTTTTTTTCTCCAACATTTGTGGCACTGGCGTGGCGCCCCCTGATGGACGGCGCCCTTAGCATTTGCCTATACGGCCTATGCCACGGGCCGGCCCTGCATGTACCTCTAGTGGTACATGGGCTCTATGAAGTGGTACGCCAAAGAATCACCTGATTTTAGTAAAGTCTTTTATATTCCTATTTTCAAACACCAAAATATGTAGCCAAAATATCAAAAAGACTTAAATAAAACCTCTGCCTTGTTTTTAATTAGGGATGTCCGATAATATCGGACTGCCGATATTATCGGCCGATAAATGCTTTAAAATGTAATATCGGAAATTATCGGTATCGGTTTCAAAATTATCGGTATGGGTTCCAAAAAGTAAAATGTATGACTTTTTAAAAGGCCGCTGGGAGAAGTACAGAGCGCCAATAAACCTTAAAGGCACTGCCTTTGCGTGTCGGCCCAGTCACATAATATCTACGGCTTTTCACACACTCGTAAGTGAATGCATGCATACTTGGTCAATATCCATACAGGTCACACTGAGGGTGGCCGTATAAACAAGTTTAACACTGTTACAAATATGTGCCACACTGTGAAGCCACACCAAACAAGAATGACAAACACATTTCGGGAGAACATCCGCACCGTAACACAACATAAACACAACAGAACAAATACCCAGAACCCCTTGCAGCACTAACTCTTCCGGGACGCTACAATGTATACCCCCCCCCCCCCCCCCCCACACACACACACACACACCTAAAGTCCGCCCCCCCAACCCCGCTCACCTCAACCTCCTCATGCTCTCTCAGGGAGAGCATGTCCCAAATTCCAAGCTGCTGTTTTGAGGCATGTTAAATAAAATAATGCACTTTGTGACTTCAATAATAAATATGGCAGTGCCATGTTGGCATTTTTTCCCATAACTTGAGTTGATTTATTTTGGAAAACCTTGTTACATTGTTTAATGCATCCAGCGGGGCATCACAACAAAATTAGGCATAATAATGTGTCGATTCCACGACTGTATATGTCATGTCTGTATTATCATGTTTTGTTTTAAGTCATGTTTTGTTTAGTTTCTGTCTTTTCACTCCCTTGTCTGGTCACCATAGCAACCATTAGTTTTCACCTGTCACGTCACGCACCTGTTTCACGTTTTGAGTCACGCACCTGCTTTCACTAATCATGTCCATAGTATTTAAGTTCATTCATTTTCTGTTGTTCGTCTTGACGACCACACCACATTTATGCTCTGTCCATTCCTCTAAGATCCTGCTTCATGTCTCTTGTCAAAGTAAGTTTTGGTTCCATGTTTATAGTGTTTTTGTTTTTCATAGTTTGCTCTCCGCCACTGTGCGCGCTTTCATTTATTCCTTTTTTTTGATAATAATAAATCATGTACCTTAATTCCCGTCTCGCCCGTGCCAACTTTCCGTTGCATCCTGGAAAAGCACACACCCCGGACCAAGTCATGACAGTATACGTATATCGGTATCGGTTGATATCGGAATCGGTAATTAAGAGTTGGACAATATCGGAATATCAGATATCGGCAAAAAAGCCATTATCGGACATCTCTTTTTTGAATGAATACTTGGGCCTTAAGCTACTGTATTTTAATGTTGGTCAATTATGGTACTTGGGGAGCCAAGTTTTCTCTGAGGTGGTACTTGGTGGAAAAGGTTTGAGAGCCACCGCAATGTCGTAACACAGCCTAAGACTCAGCCAATCAGGGGCCACAATTCTGAACAATGTGCTCTGATTGGTTTGGTCTCACCTACAGTAGAACTGCATTCATACTTGCCAACCCTCCCGAATTTTCCGGGAGACTCCCGAAATTCAGCGCATCACCCGAAAACCTCCCGGGACAAATATTCTCCCGAAAATCTCCCGATTTTTCAGCCGGAGCTGGAGGCCACGCCCCCTCCAGCTCCATGCGGACCTGAGTGAGGACAGCCTTTTTTCACGACGGGAGGACAACAGGGTGACAAGAACTAAATCATCCAGACTAGAGATAAATTGTATTATTATGTTTATCTTACCTAAAAATAAATATATTTATTAATTAAAAAAAAAAAAAAAACTAAATAAATGTTTACTATATTTTGCTAAAAACATCAAAATTAATTGTATTTTTTTTGTATTTTTTCTGACTCCTTATTACATCCAGCCATAGAATTATACATTAAAATAAGCATATTTGAAACAATTTATTTTAAATGATCATAATAATTCATTTAAAATGACCATATTTAATTATGAAAATAATTGCTTGTTTATCAACAACTTTAGCATTTTATTCATTACATTTTGAAGCTCTCAGAAGCCAAGTTATGTTATATTCATGTTATATTTATGCAAGTTTGAAGTATCAATTATCTAAACACAGTTTTGTTTGCATATTTTCAGGATGTAGATTATATATATATATATATATATATATATATATATATATATATATATATATATATATATATATATATATACCGTATTTTCCGCACTATAAGGCGCACCTAAAAACCACAAATTTTCTCAAAAGCTGACAGTGCGCCTTTTAACCCGGTGCGCTTTATATATGGATAAATATTAAGATTCATTTTCATAAAGTTTCGGTCTCGCAACTTCGGTAAACAGCCGCCATCTTTTTTCCCGGTAGAACAGGAAGCGCTTCTTCTTCTACGCAAGCAACCGCCAAGGTAAGCACCCGCCCCCATAGAACAGGAAGCGCTTCTTCTTCTACTGTAAGCAACCACCCGCCCGCGTAGAAGAAGAAAAAGCGCTCGGATATTATCATTTCCTTTGTGTGTTTACATCTGTAAAGACCACAAAATGGCTCCTACTAAGCGACAGGGATCCGGTTCATGAAAAGACGCAATCTCTCCATCCGCACACAGACTACTATTTCACAGCAACTGATATTCCTGTGAACCGCACTGTGGATACAACGGGAGCACGTACGGTGAATATTCGCACCACAGGGAATGAGAAGTCATCCTTCACTGTGGTTCTAGCTTGCCATGCTAATGGCCAGAAACTTCCACCCATGGTGATATTCAAAAGGAAGACCTTGCCAAAAGAGACCTTTCCAGCCGGCGTCATCATAAAAGCTAACTCGAAGGGATGGATGAAGAAAAGATGAGCGAGTGGTTAAGGTAAGTTTAAGTTTACGCGAAGAGGCCGGGTGGCTTTTTTCACGCAGCTCCGTCCATGTTGATATACGACTCCATGCGCGCCCACATCACGCTGGTTTTTAATATATTATTAAAGTTTGACTGACCTATTTGACTGTTTTTTTGACATTCCTTTAGCGCAGTTAGATGCGGCTTACAACACGGGGCGGCTTATAGGTGGACAAAGTTTTGAAATATGCCGTTCATTGAAGGCGCGGCTTATAACCCAGGGCGGTTTATGGTGCGGAAAATACGGTATGTATCAAATACTTGACTTGGTGAATTCTAGCTGTCAATATACTCCTACCCTTTTAACCACGCCCCCAACCACACCTCGCCCCACCCCCGACCACGCCCCCCACCCCCCAAAATCGGAGGTCTCAAGGTTGGCAAGAATGACTGCATTGTTAATATTTTTAGTTCATTTAGCCATTTCTAAACTTGAAAATGCTTAATTCAAGCCCAAAAAATGAATAATATGTCTTATTAAATAAACAAGGGACGACTGTTTATCAGAGGTGGGACCAAGTCATTGTTTTGCAAGTCACAAGTAAGTCTCAAGTCTTTGCCCTCAAGTCCGAGTCAAGTCCCGAGTCAAGACAGGCAAGCCCCGAGTCAAGTCCAAAGTCAAGACTGGAAAGTCTCAAGTCAAGTCCTAAGTCCTGCATTTTGAGTTTCGAGTCCTTTCAAGTCCTTTTAACCACAGACTAATATATTAACACAGATTGTGTATGCTTTTCAAACGCTGTATTTATTTATTAAAACAAGTGCATTTTAAATTGCAGGAAAGAAAATTGTGCTGACATTGCACTTTATAATAGCACTATTAACCAGTCATTTTAAACATTAACTCATTCCTTTACAGAACAAACACATTGAAAAATAAAGTGCAAATGTACTTATTTGTACAAAAGTGTTAACATTGAAAAAACATGACATATACGTGAACATAACAAAAAAGTTGTACTTTTTATATGTCAGGGCCCTATGCTGCATTGCATCTGCAAAAGACCAAATTAGCCAAGAGTCTGTCAGTCATTTGTGCACGATGGGGGCGTAGTATGATGCCACCATGGCTGAAAACTCGCTCCACTGGAGCACTGGAGGCAGGCACTGCCAAGACTCTCATGGCCACTCGGAACAGTGAAGGAAGAGTCTTCATGTTCAATGCCCAGAACAAAAGGGGGGAGAGAGTTGTTTTGGGTTGGTGCACTACTTGTAAGTGTATCTTGTGTTTTTTATGTTGATTTAATTAAAAAAAGAAAAGGAAAAAAAATTATTTCTTGTGCGGCCCGATACCAATCGATCCACGGACCAGTACCGGGCCGCGGCCCGGTGGTTGGGGACCACTGAGGTAAACAACCAACAGTATGTCAGAAAGCTAGCTAAAACGGTACACATATTCATAATATAGTATACATTTTAACTGACCTTTATTTTACTATTTTTGTCTTTTTTTAGGTGGCTAAAATACGCGGTGCTGCTGACCGCCGTCTAACGTTACGTGTGATATATTGACTAACGTAACCCTGCTTAAAAAAAATCACTGAACAAAAAGTATGAATAAGGTAGTGAACTGCAACAGATTCCCGTGTTTGCAATAACGTTATAACGTTAGCAGTGAGTTTACAGCCTCACTGATTTAACTACACAGCAAATAAAAGTCACGTTACTTAGCCAATAAACGTTATCTTACATTCAAAACTTACCGTTCTTTGTGCAACTTCAAATGCCGGACGAAGTTGGAAGTTGTTGCCTCTCCATCAGTAATTTTGGAACCGCATGTGTTGCATACTGCAAACCGTTTTGTGTTGACCACCTCGTAATTTTTATACCCAAACGAAATTATTTTAGGTATCATTTTTTGTTCACTGGCGTGTGGTTTGGACATGTCTTCTTCCTGCAATTTGATTGGATGAATGCTGTGTGATGAAAACAAAGTAGATGTAATTTGATTGTCTGTTGTACTGAGAGCACACCAGCTGACACACGCAACGCTGATAGACAAGTACACAATGAAAAATACGGAGCGCTCCCGAATAACTTTTTCATCTTTGGGTTTTGGGGAAAGTAGCAAGTCATGTCAAGTCATGTCAATTCAAAAGGCTCAAGTCCAAGTGAAGTCACAAGTCATTGATGTTAAAGTCTAAGTCCAGTTGCAAGTCTTTTTACATTTTGTCAAGTCGAGTCTAAAGTCATCAAATTCATGACTCGAGTCCGACTCGAGTCCAAGTCATGTGACTCGAGTCCACACCTCTGCTGTTTATTGATCTATAATCAATGGTTTTAGCATTTGTTTATGCACTTATTAAAGTCTTCCTCACATCCTGCACATTTTTTGTTTGCAATATATGTTTTCTTTTTTAGAATTACCTGCCAGCAATTTGGAATTTGCAGTTCTTTTTGTTTGTCTTTAGAAACATACAGACATGAATAAAATGAAATATTCCAAAAGCCCTGCAAAGTGCAGTTGGTACTGTTAGCTGACAGTGACTCATATATTGACACAGGACTTTACAGCCCCTTGAAGCTTTGCACAAATATCCACTCAGACAGGTGTTAAGTTAAGTTAAGTTAAGTTAAATTAAGGTGTCAGCGTGTGTCGACTGTGGGCTCCCAAGCAACATAAAAACATGTTTATATAAATGCATGTTCATACCTGTGCACGTGTGTTTGTGCAACGCCACAAGCCATCAATAGACTAAATGAAAAAGCCAGACAAGGTGAGCAGTGCAGTACTGCCATCTTGCGGACAATGTGCGTATTGCGCCTCACACTCTGAGCCCACAACTTTTTGAAGAGGGTGCTGAAAATGAAGCATTTTGCAAGTAGTTAGTATTTTCATAAAATAACACTATTATTAAAAAAAAAAAAAAAAGAAGTCAAATGTGTTTAATAGTGAAATTATGTATTCATACATTGTTTATGTAGGATATAGGTATGCATATATAACCTAATCATAATGTTTCTTCAATTTAAAAATAGCTGACCGTTTTTTTCCCCCCTTCTCTGGGATTATATTCCCAGTTTTGATCACTTATAGCAGGGGTGCTCATTACGTCGATCGCGAGCTACCGGTCGATCTCGGAGGGTGTGTCAGTCGATCACCAGCCAGGCATTAAAAAAATAGTCCTAAAAATGAGCGATCATAAATCTTCACTATGACGTCACTTTCGTCACTTGATTGACATTCACGGCACCCGAGGGTCTTCTGAGATGACGCTGGCTGCTGCCAGCTCATTAAAATTACCGACAGGAAGGCGAGAAACACTTCATTTCAACAGACTCTGGCGCCGTACCTGTCGTCAAAACTCCAAAGACCGACTGCACAGTTGCACAATAAAAGCTCTGCTTCATCCTGCCTGCGCTAACAAAATAAGAGTCTCAGAAAGCTGGCGTGCACAAGCTAGCAAGCTACGGAGTTTGCCGACAATGTATTTCTTATTAAGTGTATACAAAGGAGTATGGAAGCTGGATAAATAAGATGGCAAAAACCAACCACTTTCATGTGGTATTGGACAGAAAGGAGGACTTTTTTTCTCCTCCATTCGAAAATGCGGACCTTATCAGCACTACTGTCTGATTCCAATCAATGCAAGTCATCAAAATCAGATAATACACCAACTTATATTCTTGTCTTCATGAAAGAAAGGAATCTATATGTGTTAAACATGCTTGTATTATCTCTAAACACTTTTAACTTATTAACAATATTAACTAACTATATGTGTTAAACATGCTTGTATTATCTTTAAACACCTTTAACTTATTACCAATATTAACTATATGTGTTAAACATGCTTGTATTATCTTTAAACACCTTTAACTTGTTAACAATAATAACTATGTGTTAAACATTCTTGTATAATCATTAAACACCTTCAATGTATTAACAATATTAACTATATGTGTTAAACATGCTTGCATTATCACTAAACACCTTTAACTTATTAACAATATTAAGTATATGTGTTAAACATGCTTGTATTATCTTTAAACACCTTTAACTTGTTAACAATATTAACTATGTGTTAAACATTCTTGTATTATCATTAAATACCTTTAATTTATTAACAATATTAACTATATGTGTTAAACATGCTTGCATTATCACTAAACATCTTTAACTTGTTAACAATATTAACTATATGTGTTAAACATGTTTGCATTATCTTTAAACACCTTTAACTTGTTAACAATATTAACTATATGTGTTAAACATGCTTGTATTATCATTAAACACCTTTAACTTGTTAACAATATTAACTATATGTATTAAACATACTTGTATTTTCATTAAACACCTTTAATTTATTAACAATATTAACTATATGTGTTAAACATGCTTGTATTATCATTAAACACCTTTAACTTGTTAACAATATTAACTATATGTATTAAACATACTTGTATTTTCATTAAACACCTTTAATTTATTAACAATATTAACTATATGTGTTAAACATGCTTGCATTATCATTAAACACCTTTAACTTATGTTTCATAAATAAGTAAATATAAATGATATATATGAATGAGGTAGATCCCCACGACTTGATCAATTGAAAAGTAGCTCGCCTGCAGAAAAAGTGTGAGCACCCCTGACTTATAGCATGTAAGAATTAATATTCTATTACTGTTAAGCAAACTATGAATAGTAAAACATGTGACCTTTATCATAGCTACACGTGTGACAAAAAAGCGCGTGAAAATCAGTGGTATTCAGTGAGGTAAGATGAATTAAATGCGCTGACACTTCATTGCTCCTGCCAAATGAATTGCACTGAGTGGAGCGGATCACCACTCCAAGATGGCGGCCCCGCGTCTCGTCAGCGCCAGTAGGCAGTAGCGCTCCATGCTGCGTACCCTTACAACATGTCTATGGTTGCGGTTGCTCGTTACTCTCGCGAGATTTGGCGACGTCGCCACAAAGCGTCATAGTGACGTGTATTTCAGTGGACAAGAGGAGGCTGGTTTGAAAGCAAAGAAACTTGTCGGGATGTGAAATAGTTCAAAACTATTGAACATTTTTAAGAAGATAGACGCGGACCATCCACGGAAATATGACACCTTACCTCCAAGCCAACAAGTCCATTGTAGACGCCTAATACATGTTAACGAGTGTTAGCTTGCTAGTTAGCTAGCCACCAGTACCCGGGCAAAGAAGCACCTCAAACAAACAAAAAAAAGAATGGCGAGTGTACATGAAAGTTTGTATTTCAACCCGATGATGACAAACGGTGTTGTTCACGCTAACGTGTTCGGTATCAAAGACTGGGTGACTCCATATAAAATCTCCGTCCTGGCGTTGCTGTACGAGATGACGTCATCGAAGATAATAACACTTCCGGAAAGAAGACGACTTAACAAGCTCATCTTACCTTTGCAGCAGGTAGTGTCCTAATATGGTCATGTGTCGTTCTCTGCACTTGTCAAAGCTTCTTGTCTCACATGGCTCGTCTTTGGCTTTCAGAGCTCAGATCGGACTCTTGGCCAGTTCCTCAAGACTGTGGAGGAGTGTTGCCCGGAAACGGCATATTCCGTCAAAATCAGGTTTGCTATACCAAACAAAAAACCTCACTTCTAGGCAGAGGTGGGTAGTAACGCGCTACATTTACTCCGTTACATCTACTTGAGTAACTTTTGGGATAAATTGTACTTCTAAGAGTAGTTTTAATGCAACATACTTTTACTTTTACTTGAGTATATTTATAGAGAAGAAACGCTACTTTTACTCCGCTACTTTTATCTACATTCAGCTCGCTACTCGCTACTAATTTTTATCGATCTGTTAATGCACGCTTTGTTTGTTTTGGTCTGTCAGACAGACCTTCAAAGTGCCTGCGTTTCAACAAATACAGTCACTGGTGACGTTCACTCCGTTCCGCCAATCAGATGCAGTCACTGGTGACGTTGGACCAATCAAACAGAGCCAGGTGGTCACATGACCTGACTTAAACAAGTTGAAAAACGTATTCGGGTGTTACCATTTAGTGGTCAATTGTACGGAATATGTACTGTACCGGTACTGTGAAATCTACTTATAAAAGTTCCAATCAATCAATCAAAAGTGTGAAGGAAAAAAGATCTTTTTTTTTTATTTCAACCGTACATCCCGTCAAAAGCCTAAAGACTGACTGCACAGTTCCTGTCTTCACAATAAAAGTGCCGCTCCATCGCGCCTGCGCTTTCAAAATAAGAGTCTCCGAAAGCCAGCGCAAACAAGCTAGCAAGCTACGGAGTTTGCCGCCAATGTATTTCTTGTAAAGTGTATAAAAACGAATATGGAAGCTGGACAAATAAGATACCAAAAACCAACCACTTTCATGTGGTATTAGACAGAAAGGAGGAACTTTTTTTCTCCTCCATTTGAAAACGTGGACGTTATCATCACTACTGTCTGATTACAATCAATGCAAGTCATCAGAATCAGGTAATACACCAACTTATATTCTTGTTTTCATGAAAGAAAGGAATCTATATGTGTTAAACATGCATGTATATTCATTAAAACACCTTTAACATGTAAACAAAAACGGCAAAATAAATAAATATAAATTATATACTGTATATATCAATGTATGTATATATATATATATGTGTGTGTGTGTGTATGTATATATATATATATATATATATATATATGTGTGTGTGTGTATATATATACATTATGTATATGTGTATATATATATATATATGTGTGTGTGTGTGTGTGTGTGTGTATATATACCTTATGTATATGTGTATATATATATATATATATATGTGTGTGTGTGTGTGTGCATATATATATATATATATGTGTGTGTGTATATATATATATATATATATATATGTGTGTATATATATATATATATATATATATATATATATATATATATGATATGTGTGTGTATGTTACTCATCAGTTACTCAGTACTTGAGTAGTTTTTTCACAATATACTTTTTACTTTTACTCAAGTAAATATTTGGGTGACTACTCCTTACTTTTACTTGAGTAATAAATCTCTAAAGTAACAGTACTCTTACTTGAGTACAATTTCTGGCTACTCTACCCACCTCTGCTTCTAGGGTTGTGTTTTTCAACCTTTTTTGAGCCAGGGCACATTTTTTGCGTTGAAAAAGTCCGAAGGCACAACACCAGCAGAAATTATTAAAAAAACTAAACTCAGTTGACAGTAAAAAGTCGTTGTCGCAATTGTTGGATATGACTTTAGAGCAGAGCTAGGCAAACTAAGGCCCAGGGGCCACATGCGGCCCGTTAAGCTTTTCAATCCGGCCCGCCGGACATTCCCAAATATTTTTTTTAGATCTTTAAGGTGGAAACATACCTGCCAACTACTCCGGTTTTCCCGTAATTAGTACGGTTTTCATCAACCTATTCTGGGTTACGGTTGCAGTGATAAAAAATACGGTTTTTCATTAATTAAAAAAAAAAATTTTTTTTAAATGCGCGAGGCTATTTATAGCACCGCTGCCAAGCACGAGGCACCAGTTGCCATTGTTTCCAAACGAGCGAACGATCATGGAATCAGCCGGAGAAAAATCGCAAACGAGTTTTAAACCGAAAAGAAAACTGCAGTCATTCCGTGAAGAATATTCAAAAGCCTATCCGGGAATAATTATCCGTTCCTAAAAGGGTGAAAACTACGCGAATTGCACCTTGTGCAGACAAGATTTTTCGATCGGACACGGAGGAATTAGCGATGTAAAAGACCACGTTGGGACAAAAGAACACAAGTCTAATGTCGTTGCTAGCGATACAAGTGGAAAACTTTCAACGTTTTTCGGATTTTAGCCACAAAAAGGTAATGACACCAATGTTATCTATTGGATTTGTTTAGTACTGTTATACTGTTAAAAGTGTTTATACTATTTATGCTTTCAAGTCCAAGTTGAAGAAATCTTGTTAAATGTTGACAGCATAACTACCAAAATACAGAAGTATGTCCTTAATATTTTTGCAGTGCTATTTCTGTTGAAAAGTTCAAATGATTACATTAGAGATGTGATGTGCCACTTTTCAAGTGTCTGATGGCTTCAATTCATTTTCATTAATTTTTCATATTTTGAATTCTTTTGAAAGGCTTACAAAAAAACTACATTTGAATTGTAATTCCATGCTATTGACAGGACTATTAATTTTAATGAAGTTAGCTTAGCTTACCATGTTTACAGTATGATAATTGTGATAGAAATGTGAATTTTAGGCACAGAATATTTTTTACAATTGAACAAGGCAGTAGATTATACAAGCTTGGACAGAAAGTTAATAATGACACCAACTTTTTTTTAAATGGAATTGTTTAGTACTGTTTTACCATTTTTTTACTGTAAAAAGTGTTTATACTTTCAATTAACAAATTGAAGTCTTGTGAAAGGTTGACAGGATAACTGGCATTAACTGTCAAAATAATTTCAAACTATTGAAGTTAGCTTACAGAATAAACATGTCAATCAACCCATATGATTTTTGCTGTAATATTTTTGTTTTGAAAAGTCACTGTGACTGATAGAAAAGTGATGGTTTTAGCAACATTTTAACCTGTCTGAATGCTAATAATCATTTTGCGTCGGGGGGCGAAGCCTGAACCCCCCACCAGGACTTTGTCCTGGACCTACCGGGGCCTGCGGCCCCTGGACCCTGGCTACTAGGTTTTTCTGATTTCAAAAGTTGGCAGGTATGATCTTGATTTACGACATCGTATCTGTAATGCTCACAGCTTGGCTGTAATGTCAGTCCGAGCTCTGACTATTTAGATTGTATTTATTAAATGAAAGTTGTTAAATGATGAGTGAAGGAAGTTATGTTACTTTTATTTAGACTGTCAACAATTCTCTCCAGTTGCCACATCATTATGTGCAATAATCTATTTTCACAATTATTTGGGTTTGTGTGGACAGCGCCCTCTTCTGAATTACTGAAAATCTGTCGAGTGAAGAAGACTCAAGAGCTTTTGTCTATATCATGTTGCTGAACCAAATAAATAACCCAAAAAACTATGCAGTGTCTTGAGGTCATGCTGCATGTATTGGACGTTAGCTTAGTTTTTGGCCGATTGTCGTAGCTTCTTATTCGTCCACCCGCTTCGAACTTTAGTACTGCTGTCACCAGAGAAGTTCTTTCAGCCCTTTTACTTTGTTTACATACTGTACAGTGGTGTTCATTAATGCGCTGACTGCATCGGCATCAGCGCACACAAACTTGCTGTTTCCTGTAACCACTTTTGAATGGACAGCAGGCCAAGGACGTGCGGCTTGTCCGCCTGTCACTCAAATGCAGAAGACGGAGGAGACAAAAGAAATACAAATAAAATTAAAGCTGCAAGCAGCATTGGTCGGGCCCGCGTATTTGGCAGGTGCTAGTCCTAAGTGTCCCAATACTTTTGTCAAGTTTTAGTCCCAAGTGTCCCAATACTTTTGTCAAGTTTTAGTCCCAAGTGTCCCAATACTTTTGTCAAGTTTTAGTCCCAAGTATCCCAATACTTTTGTCCAGTTTTCGGCCTAAATGTCCCAATACTTTTGTCCAGTGGTAGTCATAAGTGTCCCAATACTTTTGTCTACTTTTAGTCCGAAGTGTCCCAATACTTTTGTCTAGTGTACCTACCTTGTCTGCATTGTGTGGGCACGCTGGTGCTTCCTGCTTTTAAGCAGCCATCTTGAGAAAACAGCAGCGCAGCAGCATCAGCGCAGCAGCATCAGCGCAGCGGTTCTTTGAAGGCTCATAAAATCAAAACCGGAGCAGTTATAAAAATTATTTCGATAACTTTTTTTTGGAAGGGTTCAATCTCTCTCCTGTGTTAGTCTGAAGCCGAAACGACAAACGCGCTCAGAGGAGATAATGTTTGAAGAGAAGTGACCGGTTTATAAAAAAATTTTGTTTTGAAGGGGAAATTGCAAACTTCCTGTTGATTTTTGCTGAGGGTTGTCAATCTATGAAAAGTAGGTCTAAGTGAGACCTACATAGAGGTTTTTGTTTCATGTCTCTCTGACTTTCCCAGTGGGAGTTACAGGCAGTTTTGTCATTTTTTTCTTCCGAGGAGCAGTTTTTTCTCCGTTTTATTCAAAAATTGCTGTAGAGCGCAATTTTGAGATTTGGGGTTAGGTTTTTTTATTAGATCTCAATTTTTGCCAGTCCTGATGTGTGTGTTCAGTTCGGTGAGTTTTGAAGCATGTTAAGGGGGTCAAAGAGGCAAAAGTGACTGTTTTTAGTACATTTTTGTCTTGAAGGGGGAATTGCCAACTTCCTGTTGATTTTTGCCCGAGGAAATTAATTAATGAAAAGTAGGTCTAAGTAAGACCTACATAGAGGTTTTTGTTTCATGTCTCTACAACATTTGTACTGGGAGTTATAAGCAGTTTTCTTTCTAGGGGGCGCTAGAGCGCAATTTTGAGTTTGGGGGTTTGGTTTTTTGATAAAAAGTTTTGCCGTATATTACTGATGTGTGTGTAAAATTTGGTGAGTTTTGAAGCATGCTAAGGGGGTCAAATTACAGCGCAAAGTTGCGGAAGAATAATAATAATAAAACCTTACTAATTCAATAGGTCCTTATGTCAATCAATCAATCAATCAATCTTTGTTTATATATCCCTAATTCACAAGTGTCTCAAAGGGCTGCACAAGCCACAACGACATCCTCGGTACAAAGCCCACATACGGGCAAGGAAAAACTCACCCCAGTGGGACGTCGATGTGAATGACTATGAGAAACCTTGGAGAGGACCGCATATGTGGGTAACCCCCCCCCCTCTAGGGGAGACCGAAAGCAATGGATGTCGAGTGGGTCTGACATAATATTGTGAGAGTCCAGTCCATAGTGGATCCAACATAATAGTAAGAGTCCAGTCCATAGTGGGGCCAGCAGGACACCATCCCGAGCGGAGACGGGTCAGCAGCGTAGAGATGTTCCCAGCCGATGCACAGGCGAGCGGTCCACCCCGGGTCCCGACTCTGGACAGCCAGCACTTCATCCATGGCCACCGGACCTGTGCCCCCCCCCCCCCCCCCCTCAAGGAAAAGGGGAGCAGAGGAGAAAAGAAAAGAAACGGCAGATCAACTGGTCTAACAGGGGGGCTATTTAAAGGCTAGAGTATACAAATGAGTTTTAAGATGGGACTTAAATGCTTCTACTGAGGTAGCATCTCTAATTGTTACCGGGAGGGCATTCCATAGTACTGGAGCCCGAATAGAAAACGCTCTATAGCCCGCAGACTTTTTTTGGGCTCTGGGAATCACTAATAAGCCGGAGTTCTTTGAACGCAGATTTCTTGCCGGGACATATGGTACAATGCAATCGACAAGATAGGACGGAGCTAGACCATTGCATAAGGACTCCCTTTGGGAGTCCTTATACAATGGGCCATGCGGGCCCTAAAAACCTCAGCCTCTTTCAGTTAGGTTATTGCACTAATCAAAACATGAACGTCCTTTCAATGTCGACTAATCGTGCAGCAATTAATTGCATTGTTTGCTTTTTTTCTTTCAAAGGCTCCATGAAATGGTAGATGGCGAGCTTAAAGACATGGAACACTTCTTTTCGACTCTTCCCACTCCTTTCACAGCTTTTGATTCAGAGGCATACAAAACCAGTGTCGTGGGTAGGTAACAGTGCAAAGCATTAAGAAATTGGACCGACCAAACTTACTTCTGCGCTTCTCTTGTGTTTTAGGTCTCTTCATGAGACACATGCTGCTGGCCTACAACAAGCTTTCCTTCAGTCAGGTGTACAAGCTGTACAAGTCCCTGCAGCATTACTACCACAGCCACTACCCCAAGCCCACCGAGGGCCAGGTGAGTTTGATGGAAATGGCTGTGGATGACTGCGATATGGACCTCACCAGCGCGGAAGATACTGTCGGCGACCGAACTGAGGCGGGGGACATCCCTTTTGACGAATCAGAAATACGGTTTGTTTTGCCATCGTTTTATTAATTCTCTAAGCTTTGGTTCCTTTCCAAGTCATTTTCTGCAGCTACATGTGGTTTGTGCCCTTTAACTTGGCAAAGAATTTAGCAAAGTTTCATTGTACTAATCTTTTTGTTATGCAAAGTATAGTAAAGATTCATTGTACTAATCTTTTTGTTGTGATCAGGAGGGTTGCTAACCTGATTCAATTATTTTAAGGGAGGAAAACACTCCAAGTCGAGGTCCCCTGTCACAAAAGCAAGCAGAGTACTTTCTTGCACGACAGGTGAGTTGGAAACTCACCAATAGACCATCCATATTGTGTTTGATATCAAGAGGCACACAGAGCATATAACGCATGTTGTCAGGCGTACCTTCTGAAGAATGATGAAAACAAAGCCCTGAAGCCTGCTGTGCTGCAGGAGGAGCTCAACAACATGCTCAAGTTTAACCCAGACTTTGCTGAGGCGGTAAGAAAACTTAAAGGGGCTGTTTGCAACCTTTATGTGGCTGCTTTCTAAAGTGTTGTAAGCATTAAATCCCGCCCTCTTTTGCCTTTGATCACGTAAACTACACCTCATGTAAGACACACACATTACCGTATTTTTTCGGACTATAAGTGGCAGTTTTTTCATAGTTTGGCCGGGGGTGCGACTTATACTCAGGAGCGACTTATGTGTGAAATGATGAACACATTAGCGTAAAATATCAAATAATATTATTGATCTCATTCACGTAAGAGACTAGACGTATAAGATTTTATGGGATTTAGCGATTAGGAGTGACAGATTGTTTGGTAAACGTATAGCATGTTCTATATGTTATAGTTATTTGAATGACTCTTACCATAATATGTTACATTAACATACCAGTTGGTTATTTATGCCTCATATAACGTACACTTATTCAGCCTGTTGTTCACTATTCTTCATTTATTTTAAATTGCCTTTCAAATGTCTATTCTTGCTGTTGGCTTTTATCAAATACATACCTGCCAACTACTCCGGTTTTCCCGTAATTAGTACGGTTTTCATCAACCTATTCCGGGTTACGGTTGCAGTGATAAAAAGTACGGTTTTTCATTAATTAAAAATATATTTTTTTTTTTAAAGTTTTATTCACGAAATCGCGTAACAACAATGACAATCGACACTGCTTCCCGTAACTTCCTATCGAGCCATTCCGAACGTCATGCGCGAGGCTATTTATAGCACCGCTGCCAAGCACGAGGCACCAGTTGTATGGCGTCACATTAGTGCCAAAAATCCGAGCGCATAAAAACTGTTATCGTGCGCTGATTCTCCACTTCGTGCGCGCGAGCGACACCATTTTGCGCGCGCGTGGTGCCTTTTAGCGCGCGCGCGGTGCCTTTCTGCGCGCTCTCTGTGTACTCCTGGCATCTCTCCTCGCGCTGTCATGTTTCTTTTTGGCACTTTGGGGGCGGGTATGCTTAGACAACCTCTTCTTTCTGATTGGTCAGGCGAAAAACGCTGAAAAATGCTCAGAGACAATCAGAAGTATAGCAGGGCGGGTCATCGTCAATATGTATCAAGATTTACGGAGGAAGAAGTGGATAAAAAAATGTGGCGCGCTGATGAAGGTTATTTCATAGCACATAAACACAATACAGGGTAATACAAAATGTGAGCCAAATAAATAATAAGACAACAAACACCATAATCACATCTTTCAGCCACAACTGGTCCACCAGCAATAACATTATTTTATATTTTCACTTCTTCTTGAACATTTGTTTTCTAATTTATGGAATTTCTTTTGATTCAGCCATAAAATTAATGAAATAATCTTTGAATTTTGTTTTTAAAATGTTAAAAATAGCTTTTAATAATGTATTCTGAAACAGTTTAAAATAATCAGAGAACTGACTAACACTGACCCTACACAACTATGTTGCACAATTAAGTCTTTTTTTTTAAAGCGAAAGAGGTCATTTCAACAGGTACAGCATCCTATGTCATATCTACATGTAATAAGATTTGTAACAAGGCAAATTGTTTGTAAATTGGTGGAAAATCGAGCAAGTTATGGTAATTTAAGTAGTACATGTACCATTGACATCAATGTAATGATTGAGGCTAGATGTCTGAAGTAAGATGGCTACAATGTTGCTACACTGGAGAATGATTGGTCATATGAAAAATGCTCACAGCCAATCAGAAAGAAGGGGCCGTCTAAGCATACCCACCCCCAAAGTGCCAAAAAGAAACATGACAGCGCGAGGAGAGATGCCAGGAGTACACAGAGAGCGCGCAGAAAGGTGTCGCGCGCACCGCAGAAAGGCACCGCGTGCGCGCAGAAAGGAATCACGCGCGCGCAAAATGGTGTCGCGCCCGCGCACTAAGTGGAGAATCAGCGCGCGATAACAGTTTTTATGCGCTCGGATTTTTGGCACTAATGTGACGCCATACAGTTGCCATTGTTTCCAAACGAGCGAACGATCATGGAATCAGCCGGAGAAAAATCGCAAACGAGTCTTAAACCGAAAAGAAAACTGCAGTCATTCCGTGAAGAATATTCAAAAGCCTATCCGGGAATAATTATCCGTTCCAAAAAGGGTGAAAACTACGCGAATTGCACCTTGTGCAGACAAGATTTTTCGATCGGACACGGAGGAATTAGCGATGTAAAAGACCACGTTGGGACAAAAAAAGTACTGTTATACTGTTAAAAGTGTTTATACTTTTTATGCTTTCAAGTCCAAGTTGAAGAAATCTTGTTAAATGTTGACAGCATAACTACCAAAATACAGAAGTATGTCCTTAATATTTTTGCAGTGCTATTTCTGTTGAAAAGTTCAAATGATTACATTAGAGATGTGATGTGCCACTTTTCAAGTGTCTGATGGCTTCAATTAATTTTCATTAATTTTTCATATTTTGAATTCTTTTGAAAGGCTTACAAAAAAACTACATTTGAATTGTAATTCCATGCTATTGACAGGACTATTAATTTTAATGAAGTTAGCTTACCATGTTTACAGTATGATAATTGTGATAGAAATGTGAATTTTAGGCACAGAATATTTTATACAATTGAACAAGGCAGTAGATTATACAAGCTTGGACAGAAAGTTAATAATGACACCAATTTTTTTTTTAATGGAATTGTTTAGTACTGTTTTACCATTTGTTTACTGTAAATAGTGTTTATACTGTTTATACTTTCAATGAACAAATTGAAGTCTTGTGAAAGGTTGACAGGATAACTGGCATTAACTGTCAAAATCATTTCAAACTATTGAAGTTAGCTTACAGAATAAACATGTCAATCAACCCATATGATTTTTGCTGTAAGATTTTTGTTTTGAAAAGTCACTGTGACTGATAGAAAAGTGATGGTTTTAGCAACATTTTAACCTGTCTGAATGCTAATAATCATTTTGCGTTGGGGGGCGAAGCCTGAACCCCCCCACCAGGACTTTGTCCTGGACCTACCGGGGCCTGGGGCCCCTGGACCCTGGCTACTAGGTTTTTCTGATTTCAAAAGTTGGCAGGTATGCGCTTGTCCCTTTCGGAGTCGCGGGGGGTGCTGGAGCCTATCTCAGCTGCATTCGGGCGGAAGGCAGTGTACACCCTGGACAAGTCGCCACCTAATTAAAGTATTTAAATTACCAGTCAGTTCAACTTGAACATCACAAAATTCCATGGAAATTTAAAGTCGTTGACTTTTTTTTTTTACAGAAGTTTGCTTGTTTTCCATTTTTAAGTACCTGTTCGGGCACCGTTTAAGTGCCAGTACTGCTTTTTAGGTAATGATCAGAAGTGGGTAGTAACGCGCTACATTTACTCCGTTACATCTACTTGAGTAACTTTTGGGATAAATTGTACTTCTGAGAGTAGTTTTATTGCAACATACTCTTACTTTTACTTGAGTATATTTATAGAGAAGAAACGCTACTTTTACTCCGCTACTTTTATCTACATTCAGCTCGCTACTCGCTACTAATTTTTATCGATCTGTTAATGCACGCTTTGTTTGTTTTGGTCTGTCAGACAGACCTTCATAGTGCCTGCGTTTCAACAAATACAGTCACTGGTGACGTTCACTCCGTTCCACCAATCAGATGCAGTCACTGGTGACGTTGGACCAATCAAACAGAGCCAGGGGTCACATGACCTGACTTAAACAAGTTGAAAAACTTATTCGGGTGTTACCATTTAGTGGTCAATTGTAAGGAATATGTACTGTACTGTGCAATCTACTAATAAAAGTTCCAATCAATCAATCAAAACTGTGAAGGAAAAAAGACAATTTTTTATTTCAACCGTACATCCCGTCAAAAGCCTAAAGACTGACTGCACAGTTCCTGTCTTCACAATAAAAGTGCCGCTCCATTGCGCTTGCGCTTTCAAAATAAGAGTCTTCGAAAGCCAGCGCAAACAAGCTAGCAAGCTACGGAGTTTGCCGCCAATGTATTTCTTGTAAAGTGTATAAAAACGAATATGGAAGCTGGACAAATAAGATGCCAAAAACCAACCACTTTCATGTGGTATTAAACAGAAAGGAGTAACTTTTTTTCTCCTCCATTTGAAAATGTGGATGTTATCAGCACTACTGTCTGATTACAATCAATGCAAGTCATCAGAATCAGGTAATACACCAACTTATATTCTTGTCTTCATGAAAGAAAGGAATCTATATGTGTTAAACATGCATGTATATTCATTAAAACACCTTTAACATGTAAACAAAAGCGGCAAAATAAATAAATATAAATTATATACTGTATATATCAATGTATATATATATATATATATATATATATATATATATGTCTTAATAAGGTTATCCAAAAAATAGTGCTCGATACCGTAGTAGAGCGCAATATATGTATGTGTGGGAAAAAAATCACAAGACTATTTCATCTCTACAGGCCTGTTTCATGAGGGGGGGTACCCTCAATCGTCAGGAGATTTTAATGGGAGAATTCGCATACCATGGTTTATATAGGGCACAGAGTGGGTGGGTACAGGCTGGCCTAGGGGCGTGGTGATTGGCTCATGTGTTACCTAGGAGGTGTTTCCGTCTATGGCGGCATGTTGTTACAATTTTACAATAGTGGTAATAAAAGATGCAACCTATGCTTGAAAGAGAAACTGTTTATTATTTACCGTCCAGACCTGTCATCCCTCAACAAGCGCAGCGAAATTGTAACAACATGCCGCCATAGACGGAAACACCTCCTAGGTAACACATGAGCCAATCACCACGCCCCTACGCCAGCCTGTACCCACCCACTCTGTGCCCTATACAAACCATGGTATGCGAATGCTCCCATTAAAATCTCCTGACGATTGAGGGTACCCCCCCTCATGAAACAGGCCTGTAGAGATGAAATAGTCTTGTGATTTTTTTCCCACACATATATATATATATATATATATATATATATATATATATATATATATATATATATATATATATATATGTATATATGTGTGTGTATGTTACTCATCAGTTACTCAGTACTTGAGTAGTTTTTTCACAACATACTTTTTACTTTTACTCAAGTAAATATTTGGGTGACTACTCCTTACTTTTACTTGAGTAATAAATCTCTAAAGTAACAGTACTCTTACTTGAGTACAATTTCTGGCTACTCTACCCACCTCTGGTAATGATTTGGTACTAATATTGGTTACATACATATCCCTTAACATAAGCTAGCTAGTGGTGCTATTATTTTGATATGGAAAAAAAAAAGTTTGCCTTGAGCAAGTAGCAAACAGCCCCTTTAAAAAGTCTTTCTTGTTTTGGAAAAGTTTCACACTTGGTGCTTCCTCTTTCCTCAGCATTACTTGAACTATCTGAACAGCATCAGAGTGCAGGACATCTTCCTCTCTGCCCATAGTCTGTTACATTATTTTGACCGCCTCATCTTGTCTGGGAACGAGGGGAAGAGCAACGGAGAAGAAGGTTACGGCAGAAGTCTTCGCTACGCTGCTCTCAACTTAGCCAGCCTTCATTGTCGCTTTGGACACTAGTGCGTATAGCATACTAGAACTAGACAGACTAGACTTGCTTGCTTCATCTCTCCAGCTACTTTCTTTTCTCTGCTCTAGCTTGCAGGCTGATTTAGCTCTGCAGGAGGCCATCCGCATCGCCCAGGAGTCCAATGATCACGTCTGCTTGCAGCATTGTCTGGTAAAAAACAACTCGTCCAACCTTGCACCTGTGTACAGTTTCCCTCTACTAATCTTGTATCCTGCGACAGAGTTGGCTCTACACACTGGAACAGATGAAAGGATCAGACACCACTGCGTTAACATTGGATTCTGTCAAAACCGCTGCTCATTTCTGCCTGCCGGTGAGTGCAGCGTGACTTGAATGACAAGGCTGTAATGAAAAGTTAGTTTTACTGTTAGTGTCAGATGACTTTATCACATTGATTTGAATGTGGTCATCTCTTTATTTTATTTCATAGGACAGCAATCTATCTGTGGAGACTACTATGTGTCAGGGTTGGTGTCAATATGACGTCAGTGTTTCCCACACATTCATTTATTGGTGGCGGCCCGCCACGAAAGAATTACGTCCGCCACAAATGGATTTTTCGGCTTTTGACTCGCTCGACCGCTCATAAAAGTAATGGGACTGTCTGTGAATGTTGCTTGTAGATACACCTCCGGTGCTGTAGGTGGCGGTAGCCTACTATGCATTGTAACTCCGCCAATAGCACTTAATTCACCTGGTGGGCCAGAAGAAGAAGAAGAAAAGGAAGAGGAAGACGGACGGACGGATCAAAACACTCGCCGGCTACTTTTCATAATGATGGCGCTTCCTACGTTTCTACCTCAAACGTCCAAAAGCTGCTGAAAGCCTTGATCCAGGATGCCATGGGGAAAAAAACTTAAATGGTGCCTTTTGGCGATAGTTAGCAGCTTGGTGGCTCGCTTGCTAGCGTGGTAGCATTGCTTCATTTTTACAGGTGTTATAGGTAGATAGGTTATAGCTGCATCGCTCGCGGCTCGTCATATATTTAACGTTAATCCGCGATTTCACCGAGCGTTTCACCGACGAGCTAACGTGTCCAGGTTATAACCCTGTTGTCAATAAACACACATGGACTGAAGCTAAATTGTCCACTGTCCACTGCAGCATGTGAATGCAATGAAAAGAATCAAATCTGAGCCAACCAGCTGTTAAAATGTTGTCCAGGTTAATGTTTTGGCCATTAAAGGCCCTTCATTTCAAGATTTCAACTGTGATCGGGCTTTAAACAGGTGGCTGACCTGTTCAGATGGGTGTACCGTATTTTCCGCACTATAAGCCGCCCCGGGTTATTAGCCGCACCTTCAATGAATGGCATATTTCAAAACTTTGTCCACCTATAAGCCGCCCCGGACTATAAGCCGCGCCTACGCTGCGCTAAAGGGAATGTCAAAAAAACAGTCAGATAGGTCAGTCAAACTTCCATCCATCCATTTTCTACCGCTTATTCCCTTTTGGGGTCGCGGGGGGCGCTGGAGCCTATCTCAGCTACAATCGGGCGGAAGGCGGGGTACACCCTGGACAAGTCGCCACCTCATCGCAGGGCAGTCAAACTTTAATAATATATTAAAAACCAGCGTTCTAACAACTCTGTTCACTCCCAAAATGTACGCAAATGTGCAATCACAAACATAGTAAAATTCAAAATAGTGCAGAGCAATAGCAACATAATGTTGCTCGAACGTTAATGTCACAACACACAAAATAAACATAGCGCTCACTTTCTGAAGTTATTCTTCATTCGTAAATCCTTCGTCTTCGGTGTCCGAAGTGAAAAGTTGGGCAAATGTGAGATCCAAAATAGCCGGTTCCGTCTCGTCGAAGTCATCGGAGTCAGTGTCACTGTTATCCAGCAGTTCTGTGAATCCTGCCTTCCGGAAAGCTCGGACCACAGTTGTGACCGAAATATCTGCCCAGGCATTTACGATCCACTGGCAGATGTTGGCGTCGTCTGGCGCTGTCTCCCTGTCTTAGTGAAGGTGTGTTCGCCTTCTGTCATCCATTGTTCCCACGCAGTTAGCAGTCTAGCTTCGAATGCCCTGTTGACACCAATATCTAGCGGCTGGAGGTCTTTTGTCAATCCACCCGGAATGACGGCGAGTATTGAATTAAGCGCGTAAGCGTGTCTCTTAATGTGATGTTATGAGCTAGCAAATATAACAACTACACTACCCAGCATGCAACGATAGTTACGAGCATGCGCGGTAGCCCTGAGAAGCGTTGTTGTATGCTGGGAGTTAGAATGTGGTTATGAGCACGCTGTGAGTAAACGTTGAGAACTCAGTTAACACGCCTCGTCTGCATTATTTATAATTAGACAGACAACACACTTAATAGGAGCCATTTTGGGGTCTTTACATAAACACACAAATGGAAATGAAACGTCACATATCCCAGCATGCACCGCGCGCTTCTTCTTCTTCCGGGGGCGGGTGGTTGCTTACAGTACAAGAAGAAGCGCTTCCTGTTCTATGGGGGCGGGTGCTTACCTTGGCGGTTGCTTGCGTAGAAGAAGAAGCGCTTCCTGCTCTACCGGGAAAAAAGATGGCGGCTGTTTACCGAAGTTGCGAGAACGAAACTTTATGAAAATGAATCTTAATATTTATCCATATATAAAGCGCACCGGGTTAAAAGCCGCACTGTCAGCTTTTGAGTAAATTTGTGGTTTTTAGGTGCGGCTAATGGTGCGGAAAATACGGTAACTGCTACTGGTCAAATAATGTGAAATAGCATTTAATTTTACATGTATGCAATGCCATTTAAATGTAATTATAGATAATAATAATAATAATAAATACTGTGTAGTGTTATAAATCGTCAACGGGAAGAATTTTAGTAAGATATAAGCCATGAGCACTACACAGCCAGAAAAAAACCTAGGCAGGACAAGTAAAAATATTGGGGCAAGTAGATTTGAGAAGTCAGGCAAGTAGAAAAAAACCTTAACGTTGAACCCTGCATGTGTTGAGCTGCTGCCGCTTAAGGTTAGACGGCACTGTACATAGAGCGCTTCTGCTCGTTAGTAATAAATTCTAATGTTGGATGTTCACTCCTTCACACAGATGAGTATAGAAAAATATTTTCAACGGCCGAAAAGGGCTGGACTTGGAGAGGAGGTAGGCCTACAGTTCGGACCACAGGTGCGACCAGTTCAGCAGCAGCAGGAGGAGGAGGAGGAGGAGGAGGTTGACTGACTGTGGCAGGACACCTCTGCCTCTGTTTCACTTCATGTTGCTGGTAAATAATATGGTTGTAGTAGTAGGCTAAAGTTAAATTATTTAGTATTCACTAATTAAAGGGGCAGAGCTTTAAGAGACATTTTAGCTTTTATATTTTATAAGATATATTTTTTGTAAGAACCACAATTAATAAATATATTTCAGTGAATCACTAATTGTTCAAATCTGTATATAAATATGTACATAAAATGTTGTAATTATATTCCAACTCCGCGTTCTTCTTGGTCATCGCCGCTGCCGCCGCCGCCCCTCGACCACACCACCACAAATAGATGTCTGTCCTGTGGGAAACACTGGACGTCATTGTATAATTTGCATAATTAGCTATGACACGTGTATTACCGGCATTTTTTAAAGGCTAAACATAATTGTATACATAAACAGAGGTGTCTAAACTACAGCCCGCCAACGTCCACAATCTGGCCACTGGAATGTCTTATGATTTTTTAATTATTATTTTTTTAAAGGTCCAGGCAGTTGTGTTCCTCAAGAATGCTCACATCTTGATGACGGGGAGGATCGTTAGTCAATGACTTTATATATTTTACGAGTTAGGTCTGTGCTTAGTTCTGTATGGAGCAATCCAAACAACCTTTCTCACCCGTGGTGGGAATAATGGTGCGTTCCATTTGTACTGGGAAGTTGGAATTCACAAGTTTCTTGTCTTGTCGGAATTTCTGGAACGCCCCTCGAGGTCTGATTCCCTACTCGGAAAGTCGGAGCATTCTCACCACCCCCCGAGTTGGTTTCAAAGATGGCTGCTCTGGATGTAAACATTGATATATGCTTCTAAAATATCCATTGTTAGCACTTCTGATTCATTTTTGTTGCACTAAATCAGCCAAATACAATGTATTGTTCAACGCTTACCGGTATATATCGTGACGTTAGTGTAGTGTAAACTAAATGTATTTCATGTTTTTATACGTTTTACATTGCTAGCAATAGCATCTGTGTTTCCTCTCCATCCACCGTGTTTGAGGACTGCAGAAAGAGTGCCAATTTCTCTATAAGTTGTTTATATTCAGACAAGGCAAGCGCAACAATAGCTTTTGTGGCTGCGGCCTTCTTGATTTCCGACCTCGTAAGGGGAACGCTCACAACTCGGCTGTGACGTCATTCCCAGCTCAGACTCCCAACTTCTGAGATAAATGGAAGGCACCGTAAAAATAGCAGAAGTCAAAAACAACAAAAGTCAATACACATGGCAATCAGGTAACATACCCACTGCAGCATGTGATCATGAAAGTACTGTAGATCATTTATTAGTTTAATTGAGTGCATCATAAATCAGTGGTATGTATTCAATAATTGTGGCGGGTTGCCACAAATGCATTTTGATTGCCACAAAATTTGTCTGCCACATTCTGTTGCCCTCGCTCATAAACACATTATAATAGGACTGTGTGTGAATTTAGATTGCATCGTAACTCTGCTTTAACACACCTCATACAAACCAGTTTTGCCAATTTAGAAACTTTTAGCATGTATTCAGACCCTTTTAGATTAGTTTTTTTTTTTTTAAAGATAAAAGAACATTCTCAATTCTCCAGCCATTGCTTCTAGGTCCCTGACACTTCTCATAGGCAACTTTGTCTTGCTTGTCACGTTAAAAAAATAAACACACACATAAAAAGAAGCAAGAGAGGAAAATGGAATTTGTATTTCTAAACATATTTGTTTTGCTTTTTTCCTTTACAAAATTACATGTGTTATAACCAATTATGCAACCCAACGCCACAAATACATTGTATTCATGTGAGAACCTATATAAATGTTATCTTAAAGGGGAACAGCACTAAAATGATGCCTATTAGAGATGCGCGGATAGGCAATTATTTCATCTGCAACCGCATCAGAAAGTCGTCAACCATCCGCCATCCACCCGATCTAACATTTGATCAGAACCGCACCCGCCCGTTGTTATATATCTAATATAGACGATGCAAGGCATTAGTGAGGTTATAAAGCTTTTGCCTGTTAAAGAAAGGAGACTGATCCAATGCAGCACAGACATTCGCGTGCCACGCTGTCACGGCCCAGACGCACACCAGTGCGCAATCATATGGGAGCCGCGCTGAGCGCACCTCCAAGAGCGTCTCGCTGCCGGCGACGGCCGGGTATATGGGCCCGACGCTCCAGCGCCATCCATTTTCAGGGCTAGTTGATTCGGCAGGTGGGTTGTTACACACTCCTTAGCGGGTTCCAACTTCCATGGCCACCGTCCTGCTGTCTATATCAACCAGGGTGAGCCCCACCCCTTTCGTGAGCGCACTGCGCGCGGAGTGACCCCTGTTACGCGCCCCCGGAAACAGGGGTGGCGGGCAGGTAAGCTGCGCGGGCGGAGCGCGCGGAGTGACCCCTGTTACGAGCCCCCGGCCACGGGGGTGGCGGGCAGGTAAGCTGCTTGCCTGCTGCGCGTGACGCCGGCCGCGGCGAAGGCGGACGAGGCGGGGTGTCGGTGCGGTGGGCGCGGTGGTGACTCTGGACGTGCGTCGGGCCCTTCTCGTGGATCGCCTCAGCTACGGCTCCCAGTGGGGCCCTCTCGGGGGAAGGGGCCTCAGTCCCGGACCCCGGCGAGGCGTCCCTTCTCCGCTCCGTAAAAGTGTCCATCTCTTTTTTTTTTTTTCTTCTGTTGTGGCATATGCTGCAGGTGCCTGCTCGTTTTTCGTATGTGGGTAACAACATTTAACTATGTATATATATTTCCCAATTGGTTTAACTGCCACCCGCCTGAATCTATTTAAAATCTAATTTTTTTTTATTTCAACCGCCCGACCCGACCCGACCCGCGGATAAAATCTAATTTTTTTTTATTTCATCCGCCCGATCCGCGGATAATCCGCGGACTCCGCGGTTGTGCCCGCAAACCGCGCATCTCTAATGCCTATCATTCACAATCCTTATGTAAGACAAGAACTCATGTTTTTCTTTTTTCTTTCTTACGCATTATATAAGTCGTAAATTACTTGGCGAAGTTGGTAGAGTGGCCGTGCCAGCAATCGGAGGGTTGCTGGTTACTGGGGTTCAATCCCCACCTTCTACCATCCTAGTCACGTCCGTTGTGTCCTTGAGCAAGACACTTCACCCTTGCTCCTGATGGCTGCTGGTTAGCGCCTTGCATGGCAGCTCCCGCCATCAGTGTGTGAATGGGTGTGTGAATGGGTGAATGTGGAAATACTGTCAAAGCGCTTTGAGTACCTTGAAGGTAGAAAAGCGCTATACAAGTATAACCCATTTATCATTTATCATTTACTTCATGTATTAGGTGGCTAAAAACGCACCTTATGATTTTACTCTATTGCACTCATAAAGCCCTCTAAAAACATCCAAAAACCACCACCAACACTCCATTTACATCTCACGACGGGAATATGTCATTGTTATTGGTATTATAAGCGCTAACGCAGACAAAACTATTTTTAGTGGCGCCGTCATCACAGAGCGCTAACTAGCTGGTGCTGCTGTATTGACATATTGAGGCGGTCAGCTGCTGCATCGCCTCTGAGCTGGTAAAAGTTAATTCTATTATATAAATCATGTGTCTCACCTGAATAGTAGAAGGTCGTGGCCATAAACCGAGAAGTTGGTCAACTTTGAGAGTCGACTTAGACCCGCAGATGTCAAGAAAGACAACCCCTTTTTTTATTTTTTACCTCTGGTGGATTATGATTAGTTCTTCATCCAAACGGGAAGATATGAACATCCCATCAGTCGGCATCCCAGCGATATTTAACATTCTACAGGAAGTGATTGTTTCGTGGTTTGTTTGTATTTCTTGTTTAGCACTTAGCAATACTGCTTCACGATGCTAAGTGCTTCACTAAAGCTGGATCCAGCTTCTAAAACTTGTAGATCATCCTCCTTATATTCAGGCTCAGAAATACAGAGGTGGGTAGAGTAGCCAGAAATTGTACTCAAGTAAGAGTACTGTTACTTTAGAGATTTATTACTCAAGTAAAAGTAATGAGTAGTCACCCAAATATTTACTTGAGTAAAAGTAAAAAGTATGTTGTGAAAAAACTACTCAAGTACTGAGTAACTGATGAGTAACATACACACACATATTATATATATATATATATATATATATATATATATATATATATATATATATATAAATTGATATATACAGTATATCATTTATATTTATTTATTTTGCCGTTTTTGTTTACATGTTAAAGGTGTTTTAATGAATATACATGCATGTTTAACATACGGATTCCTTTCTTTCATGAAGACAAGAATATAAGTTGGTGTATTACCTGATTCTGATGACTTGCATTGATTGTAATCAGACAGTAGTGATGATAACGTCCACGTTTTCAAATGGAGGAGAAGAAAAGTTCCTCCTTTCTGTCTAATACCACATGAAAGTGGTTGGTTTTTGGCATCTTATTTGTCCAGCTTCCATATTCGTTTTCACACACTTTACAAGAAATACATTGGCGGCAAATTCCGTAGCTTACTAGCTTGTTTGCGCTGGCTTTCGGAGACTCTTATTTTGTAAGTGCAGGTGCGATGGAGCGGCACTTTTATTGTGAAGACAGGAACTGTGCAGTCAGTCTTTAGGCTTTTGACGGGATGTACGGTTGAAATAAAAAAGTGTCTTTTTTCCTTCACACTTTTGATTGATTGATTGAAACTTGTATTAGTAGATTGCACAGTACAGTACTTATTCCGT
Source organism: Nerophis lumbriciformis (assembly GCF_033978685.3). Taxonomy (NCBI): domain Eukaryota; kingdom Metazoa; phylum Chordata; class Actinopteri; order Syngnathiformes; family Syngnathidae; genus Nerophis; species Nerophis lumbriciformis. Next base: position 8,461,298 of record NC_084559.2, read on the forward strand.
ACAATTGACCACTAAATGGTAACACCCCAATAAGTTTTTCAACTTGTTTAAGTCAGGTCATGTGACCGCCTGGCTCTGTTTGATTGGCCCAACGTCACCAGTGACTGCATCTGATTGGTGGAACGGAGTCAAACGTCACTAGTGACTGCATTTTATTGGTGGAACGGAGTGAAACGTCACCAGTAACGCAGGCACTTTAAAGGTCTGTCTGACAGACCAAAACAAACCAAGCGTGCATTAACAGATCGATAAAAATTAGTAGCGAGTAGCGAGCTGAATGTAGATAAAAGTAGCGGAGTAAAAGTAGCGTTTCTTCTCTATAAATATACTCAAGTAAAAGTATGTTGCATTAAAACTACTCTTAGAAGTACAATTTATCCCAAAAGTTACTCAAGTAGATGTAACGGAGTAAATGTAGCGCGTTACTACCCACCTCTGCAGAAATATAAGGTTCTGGATCATCGTTTGTTCTGAAGTAGTCTTTGATGGCTCTCATGAAGTCTGCCATGAGGAGATGTTTTTTTCTTTTTTGTTGAACGGAAAATGCTTGAAATAAGAAATTGTTACTTTAAAAAAAAGTAGTTTTATACTTGTGAGTGTTGATGACACAGCTTTGCAACACTTGATATTCTAGTTTCAAGCATGTTTTACTCAATATAGGTCATCACATCTCAGCTAAATATCTTACTGAGATCATTTAGGACCAAAACCCTTAAAACAAGTAGAACACTCTAACATAAAATCTGCTTAGTGAGAATAATTATCTTTTCAGACAGAAAATAAGCAAATAACACCCTTATTTGACATATTTCATCTTACTTACCGTATTTTCCGCACTATAAGCCGCCCCGGGTTATTAGCCGCACCTTCAATGAATGGCATATTTCAAAACTTTGTCCACCTATAAGCCGCCCGGACTATAAGCCGCGCCTACGCTGCGCTAAAGGGAATGTCAAAAAAACAGTCAGATAGGTCAGTCAAACTTTAATAATATATTAAAAACCAGCGTTCTAACAACTCTGTCCCAAAATGTACGCAAATGTGCAATTACAAACATAGTAAAATTCAAAATAGTGCAGAGCAATAGCAACATAATGTTGCTCGAACGTTAATGTCACAACACACAAAATAAACATAGCACTCACTTTCTGAAGTTATTCTTCATTCGTAAATCCTTCGAATTCTTCGTCTTTTCGGTGTCCGAATTGAAAAGTTGGGCAAATGTGGGATCCAAAATGGCCGGTTCCGTCTCGTCGAAGTCATCGGAGTCAGTGTCGCTGTTGTCCAGCAGTTCTGTGAATCTTGCCTTCCGGAAAGCTCGGACCACAGTTGTGACCGAAATATCTGCCCAGGCATTTACGATCCACTGGCAGATGTTGGCGTATGTCGTCCGGCGCTGTCTGCCTGTCTTAGTGAAAGTGTGTTCGCCTTCGGTCATCCATTGTTCCCACGCCGTTCGCAGTCGTGATTTGAATGCCCTGTTGACACCAATATCCAGCGGTTGGAGTTCTTTGGTTAATCCACCCGGAATGACGGCGAGTGTTGTATTTGTGTGCTTCACTTGTTTTTTGACACCATCTGTGATGTGGGCGCGCATGGAGTCGTATATCAACATGGACGGAGCTGTGTGAAAAAAGCCACCCGGCCTCTTCGCGTAAACTTCCCTTAACCACTCGCTCATCTTTTCTTCATCCATTCATCCCTTCGAGTTAGCTTTTATGATGACGCCGGCTGGAAAGGTCTCTTTTGGCAAGGTCTTCCTTTTGAATATCACCATGGGTGGAAGTTTCAGGCCATTAGCATGGCAAGCTAGAACCACAGTGAAGGATGACTTCTCATTCCCTGTGGTGCGAATATTCACCGTACGTGCTCCCGTTGTATCCACAGTATCCACAGTGCGGTTCACAGGAATATCAGTTGCTGTGAAATAGTAATCCGTGTGAGGATGGAGAGATTGCGTCTTTTCGTGAACCGGATCCTTGTCGCTTTGTAGGAGCCATTTTGTGGTCTTTACAGATGTAAACAGGAAATGAAACGTACGGTAATATCCGCGCGTTTTTCCTTCTTCTACGCGGGCGGGTGGTTGCTTACAGTAGAAGAAGAAGCGCTTCCTGTTCTATGGGGGCGGGTGCTTACCTTGGCGATTGCTTGCGTAGAAGAAGAAGCGCTTCCTGTTCTACCGGGAAAAAAGATGGCGGCTGTTTACCGAAGTTGCGAGATCGAAACTTTATGAAAATGAATCTTAATATTTATCCATATATAAAGCGCACCGGGTTAAAAGCCGCACTGTCAGCTTTTGAGTAAATTTGTGGTTTTTAGGTGCGGCTAATGGTGCGGAAAATACGGTAGATTTCAGTTTTTGCAGTGCAGTATTTGCGCATTGTTAGTGTTATTGGGCAATTGTCCCATTTATGCTTTTCTAATAAGCTGTTTACATGCCCTGGTGGTGTAATGGTACAAGTTCATACATATTGAGGCAGAGGCCAAATCTTTCATTTGTCCAACAAACAGAAAACAAACACCTACTTAGTCAACACAAGAAGCATGTGCACTGTCGAGGTTGAGCGACTGATAGTCTCCTCTCTCTGCTACAGTACCTGGCTTCTCTGCGCATCCAGTCTTTGGTCCAGCAGAGGACCACGCAGGGTAAAACGGCCATGGAGGCACTGAAGGACGCAGACATCCTGCACTGGAAGCACAGCTTGTCGGAGCTGATCGAGATCAGCTTGGCTCAGACAACGTCCATATGGAAGATGTATGGCAAGAGGTCAGACCCTTCACCTGGCGTCACAAAGTTGTCTACTCTGCTACACCTGCAGACACAGTCACATGGAATGACTTCCTGAACATTTGAAAAGTTGCATGCACGTAACTAGGTAGCACTTGGGTGATCTTGAGTACATAAAGGATGGATCATTTATCTATACAGATGAATTGTCTTCCTCTCAATGTATTCATGTGTCGCCCGTATGCAGCACCATGGCTCTGCAGCAGGCCCAGCTGCTTCTCCACATGAGCAGCCTAGAGCCGGTCAATTACGGGGTCCAGCAGAATAACACAGAGGCTTTTGCCGTGGCGCTCTGCCATCTGGCTGAGTTGCACGCTGAGCAGGTAACACTCTGAATTTAATTTCCTGTGCCTGATTTATGCCCTGCTGGTACATCACTGACATGCATGGGGAGAAAGTAATAACACAGATGAGCATTCCTTAGCGCAGTGGTCACCAACCTTTTCAAGCCCAAGATCCCTGGTCTCAGCCAAAAAACAAAGCAAGACCTACCCCTAGGTCAACTATGTTTTATATATATTAGGGGTGTAACGGTACGTGTATTTGTATTGAACCGTTTTGGTACGGGGGTTCTGTACCGAACGAGTTTCCACACGGACATATTAAGTAGCGTAACGCGCGTTGTGTAAACAATGCACACCGAGGCACAACACACGGCATGCTAGCTGCTAACGGGCTAGGATAGACTGACCATACATCCTCTTTTCACCGGACATGTCCTCTTTTGCGGAGCTGTCAGGGCAGAGTTTCTTAAATGCCTCAAATGTCCGGCATTTTGAGTTAGGGTTGCGTGTATTTTCAATGTACGTTCAGGGTTAAGAAGGGGTTAAAAACAAAACAAATTGTGTGCGCAGCAGCATTGGTGAGGGAGGGGCAGAGACAGAGAGAGAGAGAGAGAGTTATGATAAACGCGTATGCGTCGCCAGGCTCTGCTTTTTATCCATAGATTTATCACATTTAATTTTTTATTATCTATAGCAGGGGTGTCAAAAGTGTGCCCCGGAGGCCATTTGCGGCCCACAGCTAATGTTTTAAAGGCCCACGGCACATTCTAAAAATACTATTAAAATAAACAAAAACATAACAAAAGTGAAATAAAAAAGCTTAAAGGTTAAATGTCATTTAGAAAAAGTTGCAATGTTGACTAATAAAACAAAGCTGTTTTTTTTTTCTTTCAAACTGTCATTGCTCAAAACATAATATTGAATCAAAATCAATGTTATTATGAATTATTGACCTATCCAAGGTTCCCATTACTTCACATCAAATATTCCACTAAGAAAAATATTTTTGGTGGAAGATTTTGCAAATTTGGTAAATAAATAACCCAAACATGTATATTTTGTTGTTTTCTTACTGTACCGAAAATGAACCGAATCGTGACCTCTAAACCGAGGTACGTACCGAACCGGAATTTTTGTGTACCGTTACACCCCTAGTATATATATATATATATATATATATATATATATATATATATATATATATATATATATATATATATATATATATATACATTCATACTGTTTATGGATATGTATAAATAAAGTATATATATATTTTTTTAAATTTATGTTTTAAAGACAAAGCTTTGTGTTGTTATTGGCTTTTGTCAATAATGTTGTTCCTTTCTCATTGTGCTTCTAGCTGTTTTCCCAATTTTTGCTATTTTTTTGGTATTATGCTTAGGGCCATTGACAAACGAGTCACAAGCCATTTGGGGCCATTTGGCCCCTGTGCCGCACTTTTTTGTAAAAAAACTAACTGTTTATGGCCACTCTATTCTTAATACTGTAGTATATTTGTTCATCCTTGATCACATTTGGGACACGAGTCAGCGTGGGCAGTAGTAAAATCAGCCTTTCACCTGGCGGGTTTTTCCTGTGTGTTATAAAGAGGGGCTAAACTTGGTAGTCGTTCTTTAGCTGCCACCTTGTTTTATCATATTACTGCCTTTGCACATGTCAATCTTGACTTTTGTATGCACAATAAATCAACAGCAAATCCGTACTTTGGAGCAATGTTCACGGGTGTTTGTTAGCTTCCAGTCATAGGTGAGTGATGATGATCGTGGTTGAGGGAGTTGTTTGATGTTGGATGCTAGAAAATGTCCGATGTGCTGCAGCAGTCAGCCTTAATGCATTGTTGCAGCCCGGAGATTTTTGTCCACGTCATGCAATGCGCGTTTGTAAGTCGAGCGGGTGTTGTGTGCAGCCACGCTCGGGAACATGGCCGCGGTGTCGGTAGTGCCGCATGTGAGGCTAAAGAGGGAGAGGCGAGGTGGGTTCAGGGGTTAAAATGGGTGCCTGTTTGCGGGTCTGCTGATCACTCTCTGAGTAGGGGTGTCACTGATGTCATATTTATTTTTTCTAATATTTTCACAATAGTGTCCCAAAGATCTACTGGTCGCTTGCGATCGACGGCTTAGCGACCAGTAAGCGGTTCTTGTTTTTATTCCTTTGCTTGGGTTACAGGGCCTGTATGGGGCTGTTGCTGACATCCTCCAGCATCTTAAAGATCAGTTTCCTGCTCATACACAGCATGCCAAGGTATGTTCCAGCTCAGGGGTGTCCTAACCTTCCACCAAAACCATCTACTGAAAAATCAAAGGATGCAGGGGCCCACTTTACCTCTATGTACAGTGGGGCAAAAAAGTATTTAGTCAGCCACCGATAGTGCAAGTTCTCCCACTTAAAATGATGACAGAGGTCTGTAATTTTCATCATAGGTACACTTCAACTGTGAGAGACAGAATGTGAAAAAAAATCCAGGAATTCACATTGTAGGAATTTTAAAGAATTTATTTGTAAATTATGGTGGGAAATAAGTATTTGGTCACTTCAAACAAGGAAGATCTCTGGCTCTCACAGACCTGTAACTTCTTCTTTAAAGAAGCTCTTCTGTCCTCCACTCGTTACGTGTCTTAAAGGCACCTGTTTGAACTGGTTATCTGTATAAAAGACACCTGTCCACAGCTTCAAACAGTCAGACTCCAAACTCCACTATGGCCAAGACCAAAGAGCTGTCGAAGGACACCAGGAAAATAATTGTAGACCTGCACCAGACTGTGAAGAGTGAATCTACAATAGGCAAGCAGCTTGGTGTGAAAAAATCAACTGTGGGAGCAATTATCAGAAAATGGAAGACATACAAAACCACTGATAATCTCCCTCAATCTGGGGCTCCACGCAAGATCTCATCCCGTGGGGTCAAAATGATCATGAGAACGGTGAGCAAAAATCCCAGAACCACACGGGGGGACCTGGTGAATGACCTGCAGAGAGCTGGGACCAAAGTAACAAAGGTTACCATCAGTAACACACTACGCCGACAGGGAATCAAATCCTGCAGTGCCAGACGTGTCCCCCTGCTTAAGCCAGTGCATGTCCAGGCCCGTCTGAAGTTTGCCAGAGAGCACATGGATGATTGGGAGAATGTCATGTGGTCAGATGAAACCAAAATAGAACTTTTTGGTATAAACTCAACTCGTCGCGTTTGGAGGAAGAAGAATACTGAGTTGCATCCCAAGAACACCATACCTACTGTGAAGCATGGGGGTGGAAACATCATGCTTTGGGGCTGTTTTTCTGCTAAGGGGACAGGCCGACTGATCTGTGTTAAGGAAAGAATGAATGGGGCCATGTATCGTGAGATTTTGAGCCAAAACCTCCTTCCATCAGAGAGAGCTTTGAAGATGAAACGTGGCTGGGTCTTCCAGCATGACAATGATCCCAAACACACCGCCCGGGCAACGAAGGAGTGGCTCCGTAAGAAGCATTTGAAAGTCCTGGAGTGGCCTAGCCAGTCTCCAGACCTCAACCCCATAGAAAATCTGTGGAGGGAGTTGAAAGTCTGTGTTGCTCGGCGACAGCCCCAAAACATCACTGCTCTCGAGAAGATCTGCATGGAGGAATGGGCCAAAATACCAGCTACTGCGTGTGCAAACCTGGTAAAGACCTATAGTAATCGTTTGACCTCTGTAATATAAACTTTGTTGGCAATAACAAAGTATTGAGTTGAATTTTTGTTATTGACCAAATACTTATTTTCCACCATAATTTACAAATAAATTCTTTAAAAATCCTACAATGTGAATTCCTGGAATTTTTTTTCACATTCTGTCTCTCACAGTTGAAGTGTACCTATGACCTCTGTCATCATTTTAAGTGGGAGAACTTGCACAATTGGTGGCTGACAATACTTTTTTGCCCCACTGTATTTGGGAAGAGATGACTGTGTATTTTTGGTGCATGACTTGCATCCATTCTTCTCCAATGCAGCTCTGGATGCTGAGTGACATAAAAATCCAATTTGAGAGGCACATGGTCGAAGGAAAGTACAATTTGGCCGAACAACTGGTCCCATCTATTTCTGCTTTAAACAAAACAGAGGGTCTCTACAGGTAAGTGGAAGGCAGACACATTTAACTATAACCCGCCTTTATCATTGCAGTTAAAACAGTCCTTTGGTTTTTGCCAGGAAAGTCTGTGTCCTTAAGGTTTTGAGTCGGACCACTGAGGCTTACAGCATCTTGCAGCGACTGCAGGCGCATTGCGAGAAGAATAAATGCACAGAGACGGTCATCAGGTTGACAAACACTCCTGCTCTTTATCTAAAAATACATTTACGTGTCCTTCTTATCTTGGGAAGGCAAAACAGTTTGGTTTTTTTATCTCGCACAGAGTTCTGCTTTCAACAGCTGAGCTCCACTGGGAGTCATCCGACTTTTCCACAGCACTTCCTCTCCTCTTCCAGGCCTTGGCTCTGGCCCGACAGCACCACCTCCAGTCGCTGGCCTCAGAGACCCTCATGCACCTGGCCTTCACTCAGGTCAGTCCTAACTAGAGATGCGCGGTTTGCGGGCACAACCGCGGAGTCCGCGGATTATCCGCGGATCGGGCGGATGAAATAAAAAAAAATTAGATTTTATCCGCGGGTCGGGTCGGGCGGTTGAAATAAAAAAAAAATTGATTTTAAATAGATTCAGGCGGGTGGCAGTTAAACCAATTCGGAAATATATATACATAGTTAAATGTTGTTACCCACATACGAAAAGCGAGCAGGCACCTGCAGCATATGCCACAACAGAAGAAAAAAAAAAAAGAGATTGACACTTTTACGGAGCGGAGAAGGGACGCCTCGCCGGGGTCCGGGACCGAGGCCCCTTCCCCCGAGAGGGCCCCACCGGGAGCCGTAGCTGAGGCGATCCGCGAGAAGGGCCCGACGCACGTCCAGGGTCACCACCGCGCCCACCGCACCGACACCCCGCCTCGTCCGCCTTCGCCGCGGCCGGCGCGTCCCTTCTCCGCTCCGTAAAAGTGTCCATCTCTTTTTCTTTTTTTTCTTCTGTTGTGGCATATGCAGCATATGCCCGCCACCCCCGTGGCCAGGGGCTCGTAACAGGGGTCACTCCGCGCGCTCCGCCCGCGCAGCTTACCTGCCCGCCACCCCTGTTGCCGGGGGCGCGTAACAGGGGTCACTCCGCGCGCAGTGCGCTCACGAAAGGGGTGGGGCTCACCCTGGTTGATATAGACAGCAGGACGGTGGCCATGGAAGTCGGAACCCACTAAGGAGTGTGTAACAACCCACCTGCCGAATCAACTAGCCCTGAAAATGGATGGCACTGGAGCGTCGGGCCCATACGGCCGTCGCCGGCAGCGAGATGCGCTTGGAGTTGCGCTCGGCGCGGCTCTCATATGATTGCGCACTGGTGTGCGTCTGGGCCGTGACAGCGTGGCACGCGAATGTCTGTGCTGCATTGGATCAGTCTCCTTTCTTTAACAGGCAAAAGCTTTATAACCTCACTAATGCCTTGCATCGTCTGTATTAGATATATAACAACGGGCGGGTGCGGTTCTGATCAAATGTTGGATCGGGTGGATGGCGGATGGTTGACGACTTTCTGATGCGGTTGCGGATGAAATAATTGCCTATCCGCGCATCTCTAGTCCTAACACTTTTGCTTTAAGTCGCATTCATCACTAGGGCTGGGCGATATATCGAGTTTGCAAGATATATCGATATATTTTTAAACAAGATATGAATTAAGAAAATATCGTAATATTGATATAATGTATTTCACGTTAAAATTACCAATCACTTGATGTGTTCCTTGTTCTTCCCCCGCTTCCCACTCCCTCTCAAAAAGTCCATTGGCTACTAAGCCCCTCCCCTTCCTCCTTCCAAGACGTGCTTGCATGTATAAGAACATCCATGATTGGTTGGTTGTTTACTATGATGAGTCCATACCTGTCAACTACTCCGGTTTTCCCGTAATTAGTACGGTTTTCATCAACCTATTCCGGGTTACGGTTGCAGTGATAAAAAATACGGTTTTTCATTAATTTAAAAAAAAAAGTTTTTTAAATGCGCGAGGCTATTTATAGCACCGCTGCCAAGCACGAGGCACTAGTTGCCATTGTTTCCAAACGAGTGAACGATCATGGAATCAGCCGGAGAAAAATCGCAAATGAGTCTTAAACCGAAAAGAAAACTGCAGTCATTCCGTGAAGAATATTCAAAAGCCTATCCGGGAATAATTATCCGTTCCAAAAAGGGTGAAAACTACGCGAATTGCACCTTGTGCAGACAAGATTTTTCGATCGGACACGGAGGAATTAGCGATGTAAAAGACCACGTTGGGACAAAAAAACACAAGTCTAATGCCGTTGCTAGCGATACAAGTGGAAAACTTTCAACGTTTTTCGGATTTTAGCCACAAAAAGGTAATGACACCAATGTTATCTATTGGAATTGTTTAGTACTGTTATACTGTTAAAAGTGTTTATACTATTTATGCTTTCAAGTCCAAGTTGAAGAAATATTGTTAAATGTTGACAGCATAACTACCGTATTTTCCGCACCATAAGGCGCCCTGGGTTATAAGCCGCGCCTTCAATGAAGGGCATATTTCAAAACTTTGTCCACCTATAAGACGCCCCGTGTTGTAAGCCGCATCTAACTGCGCTAAAGGAATGTCAAAAAAACAGTCAGATAGGTCAGTCAAACTTTAATAATATATTAAAAACCAGCGTGACGTGGGCGCGCATGGAGTCGTATATCAACATGGACGGAGCTGCGTGAAAAAAGCCACCCGGCCTCTTCGCGTAAACTTACCTTAACCACTCGCTCATCTTTTCTTCATCCATCCCTTCGAGTTAGCTTTTATGATGACGCCGGCTGGAAAGGTCTCTTTTGGCAAGGTCTTCCTTTTGAATATCACCATGTGTGGAAGTTTCTGGCCATTAGCATGGCAAGCTAGAACCACAGTGAAGGATGGCTTCTCATTCCCTGTGGTGCGAATATTCACCGTACGTGCTCCCGTTGTATCCACAGTGCGGTTCACAGGAATATCAAAAGTCAGTGGAACCTCGTCCATGTTGATAATGTTCTCTGGCCGGATCTTTTTTTCAGCTATCTTGTTTTTACAATATGCACGGAAAGTAGCCAGCTTTTCTTGAAAGTCTTTAGGCAGTTGCTGTGAAATAGTAGTCCGTGTGCGGATGGAGAGATTGCGTCTTGGAAACCTGTCGCTTAGTAGGAGCCATTTTGTGGTCTTTACAGATGTAAACACACAAAGGAAATGAAACGTAATATCCGCGCGCTTCTTCTTCTTCTTCTACGCGGGCGGGTGGTTGCTTACAGTAGAAGAAGAAGCGCTTCCTGTTCTATGGGGGGGGGTGCTTACCTTGGCGGTTGCTTGCGTAGAAGAAGAAGCACTTCCTCTTCTACGGGGAAAAAAGATGGCGGCTGTTTACCGTAGTTGCGAGACCGAAACTTTATGAAAATGAATCTTAATATTAATCCATATATAAAGCGCACCGGGTTATAAGCCGCACTGTCAGCTTTTGAGTAAATTTGTGGTTTTTAGGTGCGGCTAATAGTGCGGAAAATACGGTACTTGGTGCTGACCTGAACCGTACGTGTGAGACAGTCCTTTACATCATCCACTGGGAATTAAAAAGTGCCTGCCTGCAAATTATTTTTTTTTCTGAGTTTGATACATTTTGTATTATTTGCACAGCTATGTTATTTATTTTAGATAGAAATAATATTTTACTTATGTTATGTAAAATTATGTGATACTTCAACAGTTTATTTTCTGTGCTGTTAATACCCATCTTGACTAACTGGGTTAATAAAAGTGCTGTTAATACCCATCTTGACTAACTGGGTTAATAAAAGTGCTGTTAATACCCATCTTGACTAACTGGTTAATAAAAGTGCTGTTAATACCCATCTTGACTAACTGGGTTAATAAAAGTGCTGTTAATACCCATCTTGACTAACTGGGTTAATAAAAGTGCTGTTAATACCCATCTTGACTAACTGGTTAATAAAAGTGCTGTTAATACCCATCTTGACTAACTGGGTTAATAAAAGTGCTGTTAATACCCATCTTGACTAACTGGGTTAATAAAAGTGCTGTTAATACCCATCTTGACTAACTGGGTTAATAAAAGTGCTGTTAATACCCATCTTGACTAACTGGGTTAATAAAAGTGCTGTTAATACCCATCTTGACTAACTGGGTTAATAAAAGTGCTGTTAATACCCATCTTGACTAACTGGTTAATAAAAGTGCTGTTAATACCCATCTTGACTAACTGGGTTAATAAAAGTGTCACTGACTGTTTACAGTACAGTTGTCATTCACTTCAATTTTACTGAATCTCGCTCAGAAATGAATATCTTTATATGTATACTTTCACCGAAAGATATATTGAGATGCACTGTATTTTTCAGACTATAAATCGCAGTTTTTTCATAGTTTGGCCGGGGGTGCGACTTATACGCAGGCGCGACTTATGTGTGAAATGATTAACACATTAGCGTAAAATATCAAATAATATTATTGATCTCATTCACGTAAGAGACTAGACGTATAAGATTTCATGGGATTTAGCGATTAGGAGTGACAGATTGTTTGGTAAACGTATAGCATGTTCTATATGTTATAGTTATTTGAATGACTCTTACCATAATATGTTACGTTAACATACCAGTTGGTTATTTATGCCTCATATAACGTACACTTATTCAGCCTGTTGTTCACTATTCTTCATTTATTTTAAATTGCCTTTCAAATGTCTATTCTTGCTGTTGGCTTTTATCAAATATATTTCCCCCAAAAATGCGATTTATATATGTTTTTTCCTTCTTTATTATGCATTTTCAGCCGGTGCGACTTATACTCCGGAGCAACTTACCGTATTTTCCGCACTATTAGCCGCACCTAAAAACCACAAATTTACTCAAAAGCTGACAGTGCAGCTTATAACCCGGTGCGCTTTTTATATGGATTAATATTAAGATTCATTTTCATAAAGTTTCGGTCTCGCAACTACGGTAAACAGCCGCCATCTTTTTTCCCCGTAGAAGAGGAAGTGCTTCTTCTTCTACGCAAGCAACCGCCAAGGTAAGCACCCGCCCCCATAGAACAGGAAGCGCTTCTTCTTCTACTGTAAGCAACCACCCGCCCCGGTAGAAGAAGAAGAAGAAGCGCGCGGATATTACGTTTCATTTCCTTTGTGTGTTTACATCTGTAAAGACCACAAAATGGCTCCTACTAAGCGACAGTTTTCCGGTTCATGAAAAGACGCAATCTCTCCATCCGCACACGGACTACTATTTCACAGCAACTGCCTAAAGACTTTCAAGAAAAGCTGGCTACTTTCCGTGCATATTGTAAAAACAAGATAGCTGAAAAAAAGATCCGGCCAGAGAACATTATCAACATGGACGAGGTTCCACTGACTTTTGATATTCCCGTGAACCGCACTGTGGATACAACGGGAGCACGTACGGTGAATATTCGCACCACAGGGAATGAGAAGTCATCCTTCACTGTGGTTCTAGCTTGCCATGCTAATGGCCAGAAACTTCCACCCATGGTGATATTCAAAAGGAAGACCTTGCCAAAAGAGACCTTTCCAGCCGGCGTCATCATAAAAGCTAACTCGAAAGGATGGATGGATGAAGAAAAGATGAGCGAGTGGTTAAGGTAAGTTTAAGTTTACGCGAAGAGGCCGGGTGGCTTTTTTCACGCAGCTCCGTCCATGTTGATATACGACTCCATGCGCGCCCACATCACGCTGGTTTTTAATATATTATTAAAGTTTGACTGACCTATCCGACTGTTTTTTTGACATACCTTTAGCGCAGTTAGATGCGGCTTATAACACGGGGCGGCTTATAGGTGGACAAAGTTTTGAAATATGCCGTTCATTGAAGGCGCGGCTTTTAACCCAGGGCGGCTTATGGTGCGGAAAATACGGTATACTCCGAAAAATACGGTATGTCGAATATCGAGTTTAAGTAAAAATATATCGAGATATACTTTTTTGTCCATATCGCCCAGCCCTGAAGAACCATGAATTGATTTACGTGGACCCCGACTTAAACAAGTTTAAAAACTTATTGTGGTGTTACCATTTAGTGGTCAATTGTACGGAATATGTACTGTACTGTGCAATCTACTAATACAAATGTCAATCAATCAATCAAACCCTATTCATCAATGGCTTTACTATTTTATTCCTCACTCTCCGTAGTTGATGTTGGGGGTCCCCGCGCAGGCTCTTCTAGTCCTGCATGAAGCCATCGAGCCCATCCTGGCACACGGTGCACTGGTCGACAAAGGGCGCGCCCTGTTGCTGGCAGCCCGCTGTCAGATGGCGGTTGCTGGATTCAGGCCAAACCGACAAGGGCAAGCAGGTAACACATTATAACTTTTACACACTTTAGAGCAGGGGTCACCACGGCCATAAGGTCACACCCGAGCAACATACGAGTCACATTGGAGCCTGTTCTAAAAATAGCAGTTATTTGTGTCTAAAATGGTCTTTTATTGTGTTGGTATTCTGCGGCCTCATCAGTAGTTTTGAAACACACATCACTTTGCGAACCACGCCGACAGAGACCTCAATAACTTAGAATTCCAGCGCGTTATAAGATGCCATCGAACACTTAGGAGAGAAGGGAAATACTACTTCTTGTTGAAATGGTTCTACTCTTAAATGTTGCGTTCACTGCTCTTGCCAAAGCTAATAGTCATTAAAACCACAGCTATATTTCACGTGTCCCTATAGTTGTCATTAAATATTTTTATAGCGGCATACTTCTTAAATACACTAACGATCCGTATCAGTTAATAAGTATTAAGATGCCAAGGAAATCTATATTAAATCTATAAATCTATATGCGCTAGGCGTGTAACAGTACCATACTTGCCAACGCTCCCGGATTTTCCGGGAGACTCCCGAAATTCAGCGCCTCTCCCGAAAACCTCCCGTGACAAATTTTCTCCCGAAATTCAGCATACCTGCCCAATCACGTTAAAACTGTAGAATGATGGAGGGCGAGTTCTTGGTTTCTTATGTGGGTTTATTGTTAGGCAGTTTCATTAACTTCCTCCCAGCGCGGCAACAACACACAACAACAGCAGTCACGTTTTTGTATACCGTAAAGCAGTTCGTCTGCCGTAAACAGCAATGTTGTGACACTCTTAAACAGGACAATACTGCCATCTAGTGTTATGTGTGTGTATATGTGTAAATAAATGAACACTGAAATTCAAGTATTTTTTTTTTTATATATCCATCCATCCATTTTCTACCGCTTATTCCCTTTGGGGTCGCGGGGGGCGCTGGAGCCTATCTCAGCTACAATCGGGCGGAAGGCGGGGTACACCCTGGACAAGTCGCCACCATATATATATATATACATATATAAATAATAAAATGTGTATATATATATATATATATATAATAAAATTAATATATATATATATGTATATATATATATATATATATACGTATATATATATATATATATATATATATATACATATAATAAAATAAATATGTATATACGTATATACAGGTAAAAGCCAGTAAATTAGAATATTTTGAAAAACTTGATTTATTTCAGTAATTGCATTCAAAAGGTGTAACTTGTACATTATATTTATTCATTGCACACAGACTGATGCATTCAAATGTTTATTTCATTTAATTTTGATGATTTGAAGTGGCAACAAATGAAAATCCAAAATTCCGTGTGTCACAAAATTAGAATATTACTTAAGGCTAATACAAAAAAGGGATTTTTAGAAATGTTGGCCAACTGAAAAGTATGAAAATGAAAAATATGAGCATGTACAATACTCAATACTTGGTTGGAGCTCCTTTTGCCTCAATTACTGCGTTAATGCGGCGTGGCATGGAGTCGATGAGTTTCTGGCACTGCTCAGGTGTTATGAGAGCCCAGGTTGCTCTGATAGTGGCCTTCAACTCTTCTGCGTTTTTGGGTCTGGCATTCTGCATCTTCCTTTTCACAATACCCCACAGATTTTCTATGGGGCTAAGGTCAGGGGAGTTGGCGGGCCAATTTAGAACAGAAATACCATGGTCCGTAAACCAGGCACGGGTAGATTTTGCGCTGTGTGCAGGCGCCAAGTCCTGTTGGAACTTGAAATCTCCATCTCCATAGAGCAGGTCAGCAGCAGGAAGCATGAAGTGCTCTAAAACTTGCTGGTAGACGGCTGCGTTGACCCTGGATCTCAGGAAACAGAGTGGACCGACACCAGCAGATGACATGGCACCCCAAACCATCACCCAACCATGCAAATTTTGCATTTCCTTTGGAAATCGAGGTCCCAGAGTCTGGAGGAAGACAGGAGAGGCACAGGATCCACGTTGCCTGAAGTCTAGTGTAAAGTTTCCACCATCAGTGATGGTTTGGGGTGCCATGTCATCTGCTGGTGTCGGTCCACTCTGTTTCCTGAGATCCAGGGTCAACGCAGCCGTCTACCAGCAAGTTTTAGAGCACTTCATGCTTCCTGCTGCTGACCTGCTCTATGGAGATGGAGATTTCAAGTTCCAACAGGACTTGGCGCCTGCACACAGCGCAAAATCTACCCGTGCCTGGTTTACGGACCATGGTATTCAATACAAATACACGTACCGTTACACCCCGAGTGTCATCCCTAACTAAAACTAGCATTGACTAATTCATATTTGGTTTTACATGTACAAATGTGATGCAACATAATTCATGATTATAAGAATGTCTTGTGAAAATGGAACGAATGATCAAAATGAAACAATTGATTAAAAAAGTGTTGCATCTTAATGTTTATCTTGTTACATCATTTGTGATCATTATTTTGAGACATTATTAATGTGGTGACTTTGTGCATATAGATTAATATCATTCAAAATGAAATAAAGTCAATCAGAAGAGTGCCCTCAATATATTACCTAGCAAGTATCCCTCGGGTGACCCCTGCCTTAGACTTACATGTGACTCGGCCTCACACGATGTTCTCCCTAACAGATTTGTGCGTGGCTGTCTCGGCGGTAGACATGCTAGATGAGGCTGCAGTTTATTTCTCCAAGCTCAACTGCAAGGAGCGCCTGCGAGACGTCCACTACCTGCAAGCTCAGCTCTACCACTGTCTGGGACAAACGTCACAACGTAACAAAAGCACTATGCTCTTCCGCCTGCTGGACCAGGACTTACAGTCCCCAGCACCCTCACTCTCTATGCGCCTCTAAAGGACACTTTCATGCTAACACCACTAGATGGCAGTGACACTCAAAACCTCTTTTTTGTAGAGAAACTGCTTTAATCCAGCCATCCATCCATTTTTCTACAGTGTGTCCCTTTTGAGGTGGCGGGTGGTGCTGGAGCCTATCTCAGCTAAAAATGTTCTGGAATAAATATGAGGCAGTGCTTCAGTTTTGAGTAGAACAAGACAAGGTCCACTTCCCATTTAATGGTGGACAGGCAGCGTTGTAAATGATGGCTTGTGGATAAACCCAACATGGCTTAATAGCTTGCAAACAGCAGCAGCAGCCTTGCTTTGTCAGACCTGCTGCAAGAAATTGTGCAAGTTTATCAGCAGCTGTCGTGCCGACGCTTTTTAGGCGCACGCTTTATGATAAATGAAGGTAATCATGCAGTTTCTCCGGCCCGGCTGATTCATAGTGCGCCTGGAGAATACTGATGCTGCATCCACAGGAGGAAATAGTCATCCCATTTATAATGTAGAAAACATGACATAAGAGTAGACGCTGTGTCTGGATTGCACTTAACTCAATGTGTGAGGGCTATTTGTGCTGATAACATCTAGGTTTTATCACAGGACTGTGGTCTAGAACTGTAATTATATTGATTGTCTTCTTTTAAAAATGTAGTTTCATCTTATACTTTGTTTTCATTAGTTTAACAATAAATTGTGTGGAGAACCTTGCCAGATTTGTGCAATAAAATCCATCCTTTTTGTTTACTGCTTGTCCTCATTAGGCTCAGCGGTGAGCTGGAGCCTATCCCAGCTGACTTTGTACACCCTGAAATAAACTGATACAATTAACTGGAAATATATAAAAAAATACAACATAATGTGGTAGGAAATATTTCATTAATGAATAAAGCATTATGTGGGGTGATAATTACAAAACTACAATGTATTCACTAATTGTGCTACAAAAAAGATCAGTTAGAATATTAAAGCTGCAAGCAGCATTGGTCGGGCCCGCATATTTGGCAGGTGCTAGTCCTAAGTGTCCCAATACTTTTGTCCAGTGGTAGTCATAAGTGTCCCAATACTTTTGTCTACTTTTAGTCCGAATTGTCCCAATACTTTTGTTTAGTGTACCTACCTTGTCTGCATTGTGTGGGCACGCTGGTGCTTCCTGCTTTTAAGCAGCCTTCTTGAAAAAAACAGCAGCATGCGGCTCTTTGAAGGGTCATAAAATCAAAACCGGAGCCGTTATTAAAACTCTTTCGATAACTTTTAATCAAAAGGGTTCAATCTCTCTCCTGTTTGAAGCCGAAACAACAAACACGCTCAGAGGAGATAATGTTTGAAGAAAGGTGACCGGTTTTTACAAAAACGTTGTGTTGAAGGGGGAATAGCAAGCTTCTTTTAGATTTTTGCTGGGGGTTGTCAATTTATGAAATGTAGGTCTAAGTGAGACCTACGGAGAGGATTTTGTTTCATGTCTCTCCGACCTTCCCAGTGGGAGTTACAGGCAGTTTTGTCATTTTTTTTTCTTCCGAGGAGCAGTTTTTTCTCCGTTTTATTCAAAAATTGCTCTAGAGCGCAATTTTTAAATTTGGGGTTAGGTTTTTTTATTAGATCACAATTTTTGCCAGTCCTGATGTGTGCGTTCAGTTTGGTGAGTTTTGAAGCATGTTAAGGGGGTCAAATTACAGCTCAAAAAGGCAAAAGTGACTGTTTTTAGTACTTTTTTGTCTTGAAGGGGGAATTGCCAACTTCCTGTTGATTTTTGCCCGAGGATATACAATTATGAAAACTAGGTCTAAGTCAAACCTACATAGAGGTTTTTGTTTCATGTCTCTCCGACCTTCCTAGTGGGAGTTACAGGCAGTCTAGTTTTTTTTTTCCCCTAGGGGGCGCTAGAGCGCAATTATGAGTTTTGGGGTTCGGTTTTTTCATTAAAAGGCAATTTTCGCAGGTCCTGATGTGTGGGTCAAATATGGTGAGTTTTGAAGCATGTTAATTGGGTCAAATTAGTGCTCAAAGAGGCGGCGGAAGAATAATAAAGAAAGAATAAAACCTTACAAATTCAATAGGTCCTTATGGCCCATTGCATAAGGACTCCCTGTGGGAGTCCTTATGCAATGGGCCATGCGGGCCCTAATTACATAATGTTGGATATAGAGAACATACAAACTCTTTATTTATTGAATCAGAAATATTTAAATTCAACCACCTGGTGCATTTGCAAACAGCTAAAATGATACACAAAGCAAGCTAGTCAAGAATATACAACAATTCTTCTCAACAAAAGAGGAGAAATATAATCTTAGAGGAAAATCTAACGTAAAACATTTGTATGCTCGTACAACACTTAAAACCTTTAGCATATCAGTATATGGAATTAAACTATGGAATGGATTAAGCAAAGAAGTCAAACAATGTACTAATACGATCCCGTTTAAGAGACTGTTCAAACTACAAGTGTTTACAAAGAAGAAGAAACTATGGAATGGGTTAAGCAAAGAAGTCAAACAATGTACTAATACGATCCAGTCTAAGACACTGTTCAAACTACAAGTGTTTACAAAGAAGAAGAAACTATGGAATGGATTAAGCAAAGAAGTCAAACAACGTACTAATACGATCCAGTCTAAGACACTGTTCAAACTACAAGTGTTTACAAAGAAGAAGAAGAATGATGCATGTCTTGAACTTATTGAAAATTGGGTGATTCATAACTGACTTAGCTATTTATGAAGAGAATATGTAATGAAACGTATTGAAACTTTATACATGTTCGAAATAAACTCAACCCAACCTAACCTGTCTGTGCAAATGGGTCTATGTCTAATTTGCATAATTGGTCATGATACACGTCCATGTATTTTTTCTGAGCAAAAAACATGAAAAGCAAAACAAGTGTTTCGATATGAGCTTCAACACATGTGATGTATCACAAAAACTGGTAGCATTCATTATATTCAAACGCAGATTATTCACACCATTTATTTTGACCGTACATGTTTCTTTAGCTTCAACGTGGATGGCTGCTTTAACACATTCTTTGTTCAGACGTCTCATGGAAGACGTAAACTGAGGCGGTTTCTGGTTGTTATACAGTCTGTGATCAGGGGTCTCCTTCCTAAAAGTGTGCTTGGAGTCCCACGTAAAACATCGCATTAGCACAAACCTTAGAGCAGTGGTTCTTAACCTGGGTTTGATGGAACCCTAAGGGGTTCGGTGAGTCGGCCTCAGGGGTTCGGCGGAGGTTAAAACACACCCGACTCATCGTGTACCGTATTTTCCGCACTATTAGCCGCACCTAAAAACCACAAATTTACTCAAAAGCTGACAGTGCGCCTTATAACCCGGTGCGCTTTATATATGGATTAATATTAAGATTCATTTTCATAAAGTTTCGGTCTCGCAACTACGGTAAACAGCCGCCATCTTTTTTACCCGTAGAAGAGGAAGTGCTTCTTCTTCTACGCAAGCAACCGCCAAGGTAAGCACCCGCCCCCATAGAACAGGAAGCGCTTCTTCTTCTACTGTAAGCAACCACCCGCCCCCGTAGAAGAAGAAGAAGAAGCGCGGATATTACGTTTCATTTCCTTTGTGTGTTTACATCTGTAAAGACCACAAAATGGCTCCTACTAAGCGACAGGTTTCCGGTTCATGAAAAGACGCAATCTCTCCATCCGCACACGGACTACTATTTCACAGCAACTGCCTAAAGACTTTCAAGAAAAGCTGGCTACTTTCCGTGCATATTGTAAAAACAAGATAGCTGAAAAAAAGATCCGGCCAGAGAACATTATCAACATGGACGAGGTTCCACTGACTTTTGATATTCCTGTGAACCGCACTGTGGATACAACGGGAGCACGTACGGTGAATATTCGCACCACAGGGAATGAGAAGTCATCCTTCA
The DNA here is from genome assembly GCF_033978685.3 of Nerophis lumbriciformis. Taxonomy (NCBI): domain Eukaryota; kingdom Metazoa; phylum Chordata; class Actinopteri; order Syngnathiformes; family Syngnathidae; genus Nerophis; species Nerophis lumbriciformis. Next base: position 8,481,527 of record NC_084559.2, read on the forward strand.
CTGTGGTTCTAGCTTGCCATGCTAATGGCCAGAAACTTCCACCCATGGTGATATTCAAAAGGAAGACCTTGCCAAAAGAGACCTTTCCAGCCGGCGTCATCATAAAAGCTAACTCGAAGGGATGGATGGATGAAGAAAAGATGAGCGAGTGGTTAAGGTAAGTTTACGCGAAGAGGCCGGGTGGCTTTTTTCACGCAGCTCCGTCCATGTTGATATACGACTCCATGCGCGCCCACATCACGCTGGTTTTTAATATATTATTAAAGTTTGACTGACCTATCTGACTGTTTTTTTGACATTCCCTTTAGCGCAGTTAGATGCGGCTTACAACACGGGGCGGCTTATAGGTGGACAAAGTTTTGAAATATGCCGTTCATTGAAGGCGCGGCTTATAACCCAGGGCGGCTTATGGTGCGGAAAATACGGTAAATACAAACTTCTCCCTATCAGCGTATTACAGATACGACAACAGCAGACTGATTTGCAGGTGTGTAATTTGTTGTGAGTTTATGCACTGTGTTGGTTTTGTTGTTTGAACAAGGTGATGTTCATGCACGCTTCATTTTGTGCACCAGTAATAAAACATGGTAACACTTTAGTATGGGGAACACATTCACCATTAATTAGTTGCTTATTAACATGCAAATTAGTAACATATTGGCTCTTAACTAGTCATTATTAAGTACTTATTAATGCCTTATTCGGCATGGCCTTATTATAACCCTAACCCTGGCCCTAACCCTAACCAAATAACTCTAAATTAAGTCTTTATGTCATGTCTGTGTAATCATGTTTTGTTTTAAGTCATGTTTTGTTTAGTTTCTGGCTTTTCACTCCCTTGTCTTGTTTGCATGATTACCCATTAGTTTCACCTGTTCCACGTTTGGACTCATTGTGCACTCTTGTTTGTCACCATAGCAACCATTAGTTTTCACCTGTCACGTCACGCACCTGTTTCACGTTTTGAGTCACACACCTGTTTTCGTTAATCATGTCTGTTATTTAAGCTTTTCATTTTCTGTTGTTCGTCCTGACAACCTCACCACATTTATGCTCTGTCCATGCCTGATACTTCTTTCCATGTCCATTCTTCATGCAACTATTTTTGTCCAAGCCAAGTAAGTTTTTGTTCCATGTTTATAGTCTTTTTGGTTTCATAGTTTGTTCTCCGCCATTGTGCGTGTTTTTTGTTTGTACTTTTTTGCTATAGTCTTTTGGTTTCATAGTTTATTCTCCGCCACTGTGCGCGCTTTTCGTTTGTACTTTTTTTTAATATATTAATAAATCATGTACCTTTAATTCCCGTCTCGCCCGTGCCAACTTTCCGTTGCATCCCGGAAAAGCAAACACCCAAGACCAAGTCATGACAGTAGGTCGTCAGCAGACCCGCTTTTCCGCAAGTCAATGAATGAAGGTACATGATTTATTAATATATCAAAAAAGCGCGCACAGTGGTGGAGAATAAACTATGAAACCAAAAGACTATAGCAAAAAAGTACAAACAAAAAACACGCACAATGGCGGAGAACAAACTATGAAACCAAAAAGACTATAAACATGGAACAAAAACTTACTTGGCTTGGACAAAAATAGTTGCTTGAGGAATTGACATGGAAAGAAGTATCAGGCATGGACAGAGCATACATGTGGTGAGGTCGTCAGGACGAACAACAGAAAATGAATGAACTTAAATACTACAGACATGATTAACGAAAACAGGTGCGTGACTCAAAACGTGAAACAGGTGCGTGACGTGACAGATGAAAACTAATGGTTGCTATGGTGACAAACAAGAGTGCACAATGAGTCCAAACGTGGAACAGGTGAAACTAATGGGGTAATCATGCAAACAAGACAAGGGAGTGAAAAGCCAGAAACTAAACAAAACATCACTTAAAACAAAACATGATTACACAGACATGACACTTTATTACTTAGAATATGTTCCCCATACTAAAGTGTTACCAAAAACATATAACTTTGTGTTGAATTTGAAAAAAACAACATTTTATTTGTCACTAAAGAAGGGTTGGGTGAATGCGCATATGAAAGTGGTGAGGTTCGGTACCTCCAACAAGGTTAAGAACTGCCTTAGAATGTATGTCCAAATAAAAAATGTCATATTTATAAAAGCATATTACATTAACAGGATCATTTTAAGATGACTATGTAATGTCAGTTTTAAAAAGAGAAACCTGGAATGTCAACATTTGATCAATCATAGAATTAGTGACTGAGATGAAGAAAACATGTTCAGGCTTCTGTTTGTTCAAATTATTTATTATTGATGTCTTTATTTCTGCAAGTAATGCAAAGCAGACATTCTGTTTCATGACACAAAGTCGCCATGAACAATACTTAAAGCTCTTACAAAATGATTTCAGTATGTTACTGGCACAATAAATGTGTTTTTTCTACAGTCTTCTATCTTATAAATATATTTGAGTGCTAATAACAATATAGATGACATAATGAGTTTGCAACATTCCTGTATGAGATCCAAACATTCCCACTCCAACTGTGTCATACAAAGCCCAAAAGCAGTGAAGTTGTCAGGTTGTGTAAATGGTAAATAAAAAGAGAATACAACAAATCCTTTTCAACTTATATTCAATTGAATAGACTGCAAAGACAAGATATTTCATGTTCACACTCAGAAACTTTGTTATTTTTTGCAAATAATCATTAACTTAGAATTTAATGGCAGCAACACATTGCAAAAAAGGCATTTTTACCACTGTGTTACATGGCCTTTCCTTTTAACAACACTCAGTAAAAGTTTGGGAACTGAGGAGACACATTTTTGAAGTGGAATTCTTTCCCATTCTTGCTTGATGTACAGCTTAAGTTGTTCAACAGTCTCCCTTCTCATATTTTAGCCTTCACACATTTTCAATGTCTGGACTACAGGCAGGCCAGTCTAGTACCCGCACTCTTTTACTATGAAGCCACGCTGTTGTAACACGAGGCTTGGCATTGTCTTGCTGAAATAAGCAGGGGCGTCCATGGTAACGTTGCTTGGATGGCAACATATGTTGCTCCAAAAGCTGTATGTACCTTTTCAGTATTAATGGTGCCTTCACAGATGTGTAAGTTACCCATGTCTTGGGCACTAATACACCCCCATACCATCACACATGCTGCCTTTTACACTTTGCGCCGAGAACAATCCTCTTTGGTCCGGATGACACGATGTCGAATATTTCCAAAAACAATTTGAAATGTGGACCCGTCAGACCACAGAACACTTTTCCACTTTGTATCAGTCCATCTTAGATGAGCTCGGGCCCAGCGAAGCCGGCGGCGTTTCTGGGTGTTGTTGATAAATGGCTTTGGCTTTGCATAGTAGAGTTTTAACTTGCACTTACAGACGTAGTGACAAACTGTAGTTACTGACAGTGGTTTTTCTGAAGTGTTCCTGAGCCCATGTGGTGATATCCTTTACACACTGATGTCTGTTTTTGATGCAGCAGATCCAAGGTCCGTAATATCATGGCTTACGTGCAGTGATTTCTCCAGATTCTCCGAACCTTTTGGTGATATTACGGAGCGTAGATGGTGAAATCCCTAAATTCCTTGTTGAGAAATGTTGTTCTTAAACAATTTGCTCAGGCATTTGTTGACAAAGTGGTGACCCTCGCCCCCGTCCTTGTTTGTGAATGACTGAGCATTTCATGGAATCTACTTTTATACCCAATCATGGCACCCACCTATTCCCAATTAGCCTGCTCACCTGTGGGATGTTCCAAATAAGTCTTTGATGAGCATTCCTCAACTTTCTCACTCTTTTTTTGCCACTTGTGCCAGCTTTTTTGAAACATGTTGCAGGCATCAAATTCCAAATGAGCTAATATTTGCAAAAAATAACAAAGTTTTCCATTTCGAACGTTAAGTATCTTGTCTTTGCAGTCTATTCAATTGAATATAAGTTGAAAAATCATTGTATTCTCTTTTTATTTAGCATTTACACACTGGTTTTGGGGTTTGTAAACTCCTGAAGGCTTAATGTATTAATACGAATAAAATGTAATCATTTCCTAAAAACAAACTCATCCAATGAATTATTGTGCTGCAATCTATATTTTGCTGTATAAGTGCATGTATGATATAAATCAATTGTTCTCATACCATACCATCCATACCTCCTTTAATACAGCTCTATACTCTGGTATTTAAGCTCCAACAAATACTGTATTTTCCGGACTATAAGGCGCACTTAAAAGCATTTTATAATACTTATAACCCGGTGCGCCTAATGTACGGAATAATTCTGGTTTTGCTTACCCACCTTGAAGCAATTTTATTTGGTACATGGTGTAATGATAAGTGTGAGTAGTAGATGGCAGTTAAACATAAGAGTTTGATTGATTGTTTGAGACTTTTATTAGTAGATTGCACAGTACAGTACATATTCCGTACAATTGACCACTAAATGGTAACACCCCAATAAGTTTTTCCACTTGTTTAAGTCTTAGTCCACGTTAATCATTTCATGAGATTCAGAGATACTCACTTACCGTATTTTCCGCACTATTAGCCGCACCTAAAAACCACAAATTTACTCAAAAGCTGACAGTGCGGCTTATAACCCGGTGCGCTTTATATATGGATTAATATTAAGATTCATTTTCATAAAGTTTCGGTCTCGCAACTACGGTAAACAGCCGCCATCTTTTTTCCCCGTAGAAGAGGAAGTGCTTCTTCTTCTACGCAAGCAACCGCCAAGGTAAGCACCCGCCCCCATAGAACAGGAAGCGCTTCTTCTACTACTGTAAGCAACCACCCGCCCGCGTAGAAGAAGAAGAAGAAGCGCGCGGATATTACGTTTCATTTCCTTTGTGTGTTTACATCTGTAAAGACCACAAAATGGCTCCTACTAAGCGACAGGTTTCCGGTTCATGAAAAGACGCAATCTCTCCATCCGCACACGGACTACTATTTCACAGCAACTGCCTAAAGACTTTCAAGAAAAGCTGGCTACTTTCCGTGCATATTGTAAAAACAAGATAGCTGAAAAAAAGATCCGGCCAGAGAACATTATCAACATGGACGAGGTTCCACTGACTTTTGATATTCCTGTGAACCGCACTGTGGATACAACGGGAGCACGTACGGTGAATATTCGCACCACAGGGAATGAGAAGTCATCCTTCACTGTGGTTCTAGCTTGCCATGCTAATGGCCAGAAACTTCCACCCATGGTGATATTCAAAAGGAAGACCTTGCCAAAAGAGACCTTTCCAGCCGGCGTCATCATAAAAGCTAACTCGAAGGGATGGATGGATGAAGAAAAGATGAGCGAGTGGTTAAGGGAAGTTTACGCGAAGAGGCCGGGTGGCTTTTTTCACGCAGCTCCGTCCATGTTGATATACGACTCCATGCGCGCCCACATCACGCTGGTTTTTAATATATTATTAAAGTTTGACTGACCTATCTGACTGTTTTTTTGACATTCCTTTAGCGCAGTTAGATGCGGCTTATAACACGGGGCGGCTTATAGGTGGACAAAGTTTTGAAATATGCCGTTCATTGAAGGCGCGGCTTATAACCCAGGGCGCCTTATGGTGCGGAAAATACGGTACTTGAGTTTTAGAGGTACACCTGAACACAACATAAGAACACAACTTGTTTACTGTGAAGTAATTGACGCTCATCAGCCGGCTGTACTGTAAGACTTTATTGACAAGCGTAGTCACAAACATGGCATGAGAACATTGCATGTTTTAGAAAAAATATATTTGCAAACATTTTCACAAGCAACTATACATGAACTTCCACCCTACTATAAAAAACATTTACAAAGAAATGCAAAATTATAAATGGATGTTTCTAGATTTAAAAAGTATTAATTACATTGGAAGGGCTGACGAACTGTTTTTAAACATGAAAACAACCTGAGCAAATACATCTGGTTTTAGAACCGTGTCTTATATGATGTGAAAACAAACATTGTTTTGAGTAGAAATCACTTCTACTGTACATTGACACTGTGCAGATACTCACATCTCAACTAGATGAGCTGTGAATGCTCCAATGCTGAAGTTGAACTGAAATCCTGGAATTTTTTTTAGAATTGTTGAAGTAGAGCACATTTTCTAAACAGGCTGAATATTCTGAAATTGGAACAGTTTCAATCAGATGAAAATTGTGGAACTTTGTAGAATGTCCCATTGATTTCAATGGGAATTTCGGGAAAAGCGGGAATTATTGTGGAACTGGTAAAAAAACTTGAATGGTCTGAATGAGTTGAAATGGTTGGTGTTGAAATGTTTCAAATCGGTCGAGAAATGTTGAAGTAGTATAATGTTGAATTGAGAAATGGTATTACGGAATTTCACGAAAACGGGGAATTTTTCCAGTCCAAAAACAACTTTTGTTTTTTATCCTGATTAAGAAGAATGTTTTGACGGTGGAACGGTTGAAGTGGGTTGAAAAATGTGGGAGGAGTAGTCGCCAGGAAAAAGGGTAGAAATAGGGCTTTGGAAATCCAGGAATTCTGGAAAATCCTGTAATTTTTTCGAACTTGGAAAAAGAGTAGTGTAAATTTCCAGAATGGTTTGAATTGGTTGAAAAATGTGGAAATGGTGAAAGTTTGAAAAATGGCCAATTCATTTTGAATGGGAAAAATGTCCCGGAAAACCTGGAAATCTGGGAAATGTTTTGAATTTGTCAAGGGAAAGCCCGCGATTCCCAAATAGGCTGAACAGTTTGAAGTTGGAACGCTTTGAATCGGGTGAAAAAGGTGGAAGGTAGAGCGCGCCAAAATTTGGAGAAGAAGAAGTTGAATAACTAGAAGAGGCAATTACTGAAGGAATGTGGTGTGAATGTTCCAATGCTGAAGTTGAACTGAAATGCTGACAGAATGTAGAATGAATGTAAGAATACCGGTAGTTTGAATGTAAGAATAGTTTGAATGTTGAAGAGTTGACGCTGAACTGAAATGCTAATAGAATGTAGGGTGAATGTAAAAATGGTTTAAATGTTGAAATCGTTTAAACGCTGAAATGGTTTGAATGTTGGAATGGTTTGAATTTCCAGGAAAACCGGAATTTGGTTTGGAACTTGGGACAGTGTTAGTTTGAATGTCCAGGATGAGTGGAATGTGTTGAAGGGGGAATGCTTTGAATAGGTTGAAAAATGTAGGAATTGTGCAACTTGGAAAAAATGTCCCATTCATTTCAATGGGAATTTCCTGGAAATTGGGGAATTTTGGGAAAAGCGTGAGTTTTGGAAAATGATTAGGAGCATGAATGTCCTAAATGAGCTGAATTGGTTGGTGTTCAAATTGTTTAATCGGGCAAGAAATGTTGAAGTAGTAAACGGTATTAGGGAATTTCAGGAAAATCGGGAATTTTGTTGTACTTGTAAAAAGGGCAGTTTGAATTTCCAGAATGGTAAAATGTGTTGAAGGTGGAATGGGTTGAAGAATGTGGGGATTGTGGAAGTTTGAAAAATGGCCAATTCATTTTGAATGGGGAAAATGCAAAAAAAATCAATTATGGGAAATCCGGGAATTCTGGAAAAATCTGGAAAAGAATAATAATACTAATAAATAGGTGAATTTTGGTGTAGAAAAATGCTTTGGAGCATTCACACAATTAATAAAAAGTGTATTTTACATGATCACATCTATTTCATGTTTGAACTTCAAAAGTCTTCAAAATGTTTTCAAGTCAGTCAAGGAAAAAGCGGATTATGATGTATGATATTCACCATCATGTTGCTATTCACCATGATGTTGATATTCACCATGATGTTGATATTCACCATGATGTTGATATTCACCATGATGTTGATATTCACCATCATGTTGATATTCACCATCATGTTAATATTCACCATGATGTTGATATTCACCATCATGTTGATATTCACCATCATGTTGATATTCACCATGATGTTGATATTCACCATGATGTTGATATTCACCATGATGTTGATATTCACCATCATGTTAATATTCACCATGATGTTGATATTCACCATCATGTTGATATTCACCATCATGTTGATATTCACCATCATGTTGATATTCACCATGATGTTGATATTCACCATGATGTTGATATTCACCATCATGTCGATATTCACCATCATGTTAATATTCACCATCATGTTGATATTCACCATCCTGTTGATATTCACCATCATGTTGATATTCACCATCATGTTGATATTCACCATCATGTTGATATTCACCATCATGTTGATATTCACCATGATGTTGATATTCACCATCATGTTGATGTTCACCATGATGTTGATGTTCACCATCGTGTTGATATTCACCATGATGTTGATATTCACCATCATGTTGATATTCACCATCATGTTGATATTCTCCATGATGTTGATATTCACCATCATGTTGATATTCACCATCCTGTTGATATTCACCATGATGTTGATTATTCACCATCATGTTGATATTCATCATCATGTTGATATTCACCATCATGTTGATATTCACCATGATGTTGATATTCACCATCATGTTGATATTCACCATGATGTTGATATTCACCATGATGTTGATATTCACCATTATGTTGATATTCACCATGATGTTGATAGTCACCATGATGTTGATATTCACCATCCTGTTGATATTCACCATCCTGTTGATATTCACCATCATGTTGATATTCACCATCATGTTGATATTCAAGCCTGACATTTCCCTCCGGATGACCAAGGACGTTATATTATTATTATTATTATATTATTATGTTATATTATTCATGCTTGATGAGGAACTTTTGAAATAGTAAACAATAATTTGTTGTTTGCCAAATGTTACCATTAGTTTTAAACGACAATGTTATATTGACGTTTTAAATTACACATTTATTTTTAATCTACATTTTCCTCACTTGAATTTTAGGTTTTGGTGTGTTGTTTTTAGATCCTAGTACATTAAAATTTAAACAAATAACTATACTGTCGCACATGAAATGTTGTCCTGGGAGGGGAAAAAGGACACCAACCGAGGCAAGATAAACAGTTTGTAAGGTGAGCTATAAAAGGTAAATATTTGCAGGTACTTTTTTTCATATTTGAATTGAATATTAAAAAAAAATTGTAAGTTATCACAAAAAAATTTTGTGTTGAAATGAGTTCCAGGCAAAAAGACAAAAGGCTGTCTTTGAAACCAACCAAGAAGAAGGCTCGTAAAACTCCACTGGGACTTCAAAGCGGAGAGAACCAAGGATCTGCCCAATTTCCAGACTAACTCTTTTTGAACTATTTTACGAACTCCTTTTGAAGTATTTTACGACCTCTTCTTTTGAACTGTTCGGTAACCAAAGGCAGCGCTGTTTACGACCCACTTCCCTCTGGAAGCAGCTGTGGTCAGGTGGGGGGAGAAAGTCAAATTAAGAAGGAGGAGTGCAATCCTTTGGCAGAGCGTGCTGAGACGCTGTAAGAGGTCATAGGTCGACGGCGACTCTCCTCAATATATTGACTCCAAATTGAATTCTGTCTCTGTTTAATTCTTTGCCTCTTGTCTTGTTTAATAGATGTCATCAGTGTTTGAACCTGACACCAAAGCATCCCAACCGCTTCAGCAGAGAGTAATATCACCTTTATCACGTACTGCGAATACATAAGTCAACTAGGAAAACACTCGGAGAGCACACACCTCCCAGTAGTAAAAAGCCTTGAATGCAGACAGCGATCCGGATCAGCCCCAAAATGTAATCGCTTCTTCCTTCCCCATTTCTGACATGTCCGGAAAGTTTCATTAAAATGTTCCCATCTGGTCATCCACTTTCTTTGTCTCTGTGGGTGGAGGCGGGGCCACTGACATACACTCAGACAGAATTTGAAACGTGTAATGTAAACGTACGGTAGAAATGATCCGGATCAGCCCCAATATGTAACGACTTGTTCCCTATCCCGTTTCAGACATTTCCTGGAAGTTAGTAACGAGCTACTTTGCCAACTAACTTACAGACAGAAAGACAAAGGATTACAAATCCTGGCGGAGGTAATAACTCTTAAGAGCATCCGTGTTTGGATATTTAGAGTTACCCAAGCGAGGTAATAAAACTGAGTCGTTCCTTTAGTTTTTGTACGTCTGAGTGGGAGTTTGAAAGCACGTTTAGTATCCAGCCGGATATCCTCCTTTCCTGGGGTCGGACTCGGCACAGAGACGCTCTCCTTGCTGCATCACCACCTGGACCACAGAATCTGGACTCTTCAGCAGCTGGGTTACATGGTTCTTCTGCATCAGGCCCTCAAGGACACTCTGGAATTAAAACAACTTTAGAGGTTGGTGTGGATTAAAACAAGAGCAAACTTGATGCATTGTGCCGAGTGTGACATTTGGTGGAGGAGGAATTATGGTGTGGGGTTGTTTTTCAGTAGTTGGGCTTGACACCTTAGTTCCAGTGAAAGGAACTTTGATTGCTCCAGGATACCAAAACATTTTTGGACAATTCCATGTTCCCAACCTTGTGGGAACAGTTTCCTCTTCCAACATGACTGTGCACCAGTGCACAAAGCAAGGTCCATAAAGACATGGATGACAGAGTCCGGTGTGGATGAACTTGACTGGCCTGCACAGAGTCCTGACCTGAACACCTTTGGGATGAATTAGAACGGAGACTGAGAGCCAGGCCTTCTCCACCAACATCAGTGTGTGTGACCTCACCAATGCGCTTTTGGAAGAATGGTGGAAAATTGCTATAAAGACACTCTGCAACCTTGTGGACAGCCTTCCCAGAAGAGTTGAAGCTGTAATAGCTGCAAAAGGTCATATTGAACCCTATGGGTTAGGAATGGGATGGCACTTCAAGTTCATACGTGAGTCAAGGCAGGTGGCCAAATACTTTTTGGAAATATAGTGTATCTTTGGGCAGTTTCTCCTGTTCCTCTTCTCAGCACCTTTCAAGCTCCATCAGGTTGCATGAGAAGTGTGGGTTTTCATCCATGATGTCTCCGTACATTGCTGCATTCATCTTTCCCTCTATCCTGACTTGTCTCCCAGTTAGTTTTCCATCCAGGATGTCTCCGTACATTGCTGCATTCATCTTTCCCTCTATCCTGACTTGTCTCCCAGTTAGTTTTCATCCATGATGTCTCCGTACATTGCTGCATTCATCTTTCCCTCTATCCTGACTTGTCTCCCGGTTAGTTTTTATCCACGATGTCTCCGTACATTGCTGCATTCATCTTTCCCTCTATCCTGACTTGTCTCCCAGTTAGTTTTCATCCACGATGTCTCCGTACATTGCTGCATTCATCTTTCCCTCTATCCTGACTTGTCTCCCAGTTAGTTTTCCATCCACGATGTCTCCGTACATTGCTGCATTCATCTTTCCCTCTATCCTGACTTGTCTCCCAGTTAGTTTTCCATCCACGATGTCTCCGTACATTGCTGCATTCATCTTTCCCTCTATCCTGACTTGTCTCCCAGTTAGTTTTCCATCCACGATGTCTCCGTACATTGCTGCATTCATCTTTCCCTCTATCCTGACTTGTCTCCCAGTTAGTTTTCATCCACGATGTCTCCGTACATTGCTGCATTCATCTTTCCCTCTATCCTGACTTGTCTCCCAGTTAGTTTTCATCCACGATGTCTCCGTACATTGCTGCATTCATCTTTCCCTCTATCCTGACTTGTCTCCCAGTTAGTTTTCATCCACAATGTGTCCGTACATTTCTGCATTCATCTTTCCCTCTATCCTGACTTGTCTCCCAGTTAGTTTTCATCCACGATGTCTCCGTACATTGCTGCATTCATCTTTCCCTCTATCCTGACTTGTCTCCCAGTTAGTTTTCATCCACAATGTGTCCGTACATTTCTGCATTCATCTTTCCCTCTATCCTGACTTGTCTCCCAGTTAGTTTTCATCCATGTCTCCGTACATTGCTGCATTCATCTTTCCCTCTATCCTGACTTGTCTCCCAGTTAGTTTTCATCCATGTCTCCGTACATTGCTGCATTCATTTTTCCCTCTATCCTGACTTGTCTCCCAGTTAGTTTTCATCCACGATGTCTCCGTACATTGCTGCATTCATCTTTCCCTCTATCCTGACTTGTCTCCCAGTTAGTTTTCCATCCATGATGTCTCCGTACATTGCTGCATTCATCTTAGTCTAGTCAGGGAGGTGACCAAGAACCCGATGGTCACTCTGTCAGAGCTACAGCATTCCTCCGTGGAGAGAGGAGAACCTTCCAGAAGGACAACCATCCCAGCAGCAATCAGGCTTGTTTAGTATAGTAGCCAGACGGAAGCCATTTCTTAATAAAACGTTTTAGACCATGAGAAATCCTTACTTTGGGCTCTCGATTTCGTGGAATCATATACTGGTTTTTGTTCCGCCCAGTTGGTCTTACTATAGATTCAGATAGATTCAGATAGATCCTTATTGTCATTGCACAAGTCCAACGAAACTTTGTTTTCAGCACAAACCCGTTCAAGATGAGACAAAGAAACAGTGTACAGGGTTACAGAACAGGAACGCTGATGGGTCGCCACAAGGCGCCTCGTAAAAAATGGGAAAAAGGTAAAAGGCTAGGGAGAAAGATGAGTAAAAAAATACAATCTAGACTGGACTCCTAAGGGGGTCTAGTCTGGAGTGGGAAAAAACCTCCATGCAATGCACACATAAACACGTTACATTTAATCACCACAAACTCGCAACAGAGGGGCGGGGAGTTGGGGCCCTGGAGGTCGACTGCTGCTATGAAGCGCTGCCATCCGACCATCACCCCAAGGGGAAACAAGCGGTGGGGAAGGCGTGGGGGGGTGTATGTGCCCATTGTCTTGGGTGTGACGATGTAATGTTTTTTATAGACTGAGGCCGATCTGCAAAAGTTCGACTCCAGGTGTCGTTGAGGAGGGAGGGAAGTCAAAAGCGTCCATCATTGAGGTGTCCTTGGGGGTGTTTTTCAGAACAGCCTGGTCCTGTTTTCACAGCGTCAAAGCTATTCGAGGGAGTCAAATCGTAGATTAGGATGTTTGTTTTGAGCGAGCAGACAAAAACAATGACTTGTCTGTTCTATTCGTCCATGCTGGGTTTTCTCAAATTCAATTCTCCTTTCACGGTGGCAGAGGGGTTAGTGCATCTGCCTCACAATACGAAGGTCCTGAGTAGTCTTGGGTTCAATCCCGGGCTCGGGATCTTTCTGTGTGGAGTTTGCATGTTCTCCCCGTGACTGCGTGGGTTCCCTCCGGGTACTCCGGCTTCCTCCCACCTCCAAAGACATGCGCCTGGGGATAAGTTGATTGGCAACACTAAATTGGCCCTAGTGTGTGGATGTGAGTGTGAATGTTGTCTGTCTATCTGTGTTGGCCCTGCGATGAGGTGGCGACTTGTCCAGGGTGTACCCCGCCTTCCGCCCGATTGTAGCTGAGATAGGCTCCAGCGCCCCCCGCGACCCCAAAGGGAATAAGCGGTAGAAAATGGATGGATGGGATGGAATTCTCCTTTTCAGCAAGCTTCTCCATGATGTGATCCATCTTGCGATTCAGTTCAGAAATGGCCACAGTCTGTGTTCCCACAGCCCGGCCCAAACCTTCCATTGCGACGAACAGCCTTTGGGCTCCTTGAGTGCCCAGCCCAATCAGCAGGTGCCCCGCGATCACGCTTCCAAATAGGTAGATGTCTTCCACGTCCTCGATGGAAAGGACTGAGAGGCACATGATTCTCCATTTGTCCCAGGAATTTCTCACGTACTCCGCAGCAATGGTTCCATCAGGGCAGCCAGGCTCCCCCGAACCTCTTTTCCTCGTCGAAAATACTTTGTCAATTGCGTCGAGAGTCCAGCTGATCATTTCCATGTCTGATGTTTTAGATTTGAGGACAGCGCAAAGAAAGAGGCTTCAAAAAAGTTCAGACAAGACAAAAACAAAGAGAGCAAGCTGGGAAAGGAGCGAGCGGAGAAAAATGCGACCGCCCTCACCAGAGGCAAGACAGAAAGCCTATAGCTGAGACAGTCACCAAAAACCGGGGCAAAATTTAGCTATGTTGTGACTGAGATAACACTGTTGTAAATGTAACACTGATCGTGTTCTTTTAATAACAACATTGCAATAAATCAATAATAACTGATGTACCATTGTACACGCCACTTACCTTCTCAAAGCCCTGCTCCACCACCGTCAGATTTGGATTGAGCTGATTGTGGACTCGCGGCTCAGTAACCGCTTTCTTTAGGTCATAGTTGAAAAACAGGGAGTTGAGGATGACCTGACACCAGAACAATGAACATGTAACTGTCAGAAGTGAGAGACAATGCAGCATGCATGCAGATGAGTGGAAGTCTTGAACCGGTCTAACCAAAGCGGTGGCTGTGGTGATTTTGGTGCCTCCTGATGCGCCTACAACCATTTTAACCCTCTTGTCTTTGTCAAAGACGATCGTCGGCGTCATGGAAGACAAAGGCCTCTTGCCTGAAACAGAAAAACAAAATGGCCCAAACACATACAGGTAAAAGCCAGTAAATTAGAATATTTTGAAAAACTTGATTTATTTCAGTAATTGCATTCAAAAGGTGTAACTTGTACATTATATTTATTCATTGCACACAGACTGATGCATTCAAATGTTTATTTCATTTAATTTTGATGATTTGAAGTGGCAACAAATGAAAATCCAAAATTCCGTGTGTCACAAAATTAGAATATTACTTAAGGCTAATACAAAAAAGGGATTTTTAGAAATGTTGGCCAACTGAAAAGTATGAAAATGAAAAATATGAGCATGTACAATACTCAATACTTGGTTGGAGCTCCTTTTGCCTCAATTACTGCGTTAATGCGGCGTGGCATGGAGTCGATGAGTTTCTGGCACTGCTCAGGTGTTATGAGAGCCCAGGTTGCTCTGATAGTGGCCTTCAACTCTTCTGCGTTTTTGGGTCTGGCATTCTGCATCTTCCTTTTCACAATACCCCACAGATTTTCTATGGGGCTAAGGTCAGGGGAGTTGGCGGGCCAATTTAGAAGAGAAATACCATGGTCCGTAAACCAGGCACGGGTAGATTTTGCGCTGTGTGCAGGCGCCAAGTCCTGTTGGAACTTGAAATCTCCATCTCCATAGAGCAGGTCAGCAGCAGGAAGCATGAAGTGCTCTAAAACTTGCTGGTAGACGGCTGCGTTGACCCTGGATCTCAGGAAACAGAGTGGACCGACACCAGCAGATGACATGGCACCCCAAATCATCACTGATGGTGGAAACTTTACACTAGACTTCAGGCAACGTGGATCCTGTGCCTCTCCTGTCTTCCTCCAGACTCTGGGACCTCGATTTCCAAAGGAAATGCAAAATTTGCTTTCGTTAGAAAACATGACTTTGGACCACTCAGCAGCAGTCCAGCTGGTGTCGGTCCACTCTGTTTCCTGAGATCCAGGGTCAACGCAGCCGTCTACCAGCAAGTTTTAGAGCACTTCATGCTTCCTGCTGCTGACCTGCTCTATGGAGATGGAGATTTCAAGTTCCAACAGGACTTGGCGCCTGCACACAGCGCAAAATCTACCCGTGCCTGGTTTACGGACCATGGTATTTCTGTTCTAAATTGGCCCGCCAACTCCCCTGACCTTAGCCCCATAGAAAATCTGTGGGGTATTGTGAAAAGGAAGATGCAGAATGCCAGACCCAAAAACGCAGAAGAGTTGAAGGCCACTATCAGAGCAACCTGGGCTCTCATAACACCTGAGCAGTGCCAGAAACTCATCGACTCCATGCCACGCCGCATTAACGCAGTAATTGAGGCAAAAGGAGCTCCAACCAAGTATTGAGTATTGTACATGCTCATATTTTTCATTTTCATACTTTTCAGTTGGCCAACATTTCTAAAAATCCCTTTTTTGTATTAGCCTTAAGTAATATTCTAATTTTGTGACACACGGAATTTTGGATTTTCATTTGTTGCCACTTCAAATCATCAAAATTCAATGAAATAAACATTTGAATGCATCAGTCTGTGTGCAATGAATAAATATAATGTACAAGTTACACCTTTTGAATGCAATTACTGAAATAAATCAAGTTTTTCAAAATATTCTAATTTACTGGCTTTTACCTGTATACTTTATTTTCATCTTAACATGCAGAAACAATGTGACGTTTATACTCCTTCAGTCTTCTCTAACAACACATTAGGCACAAAATGGACACGTCTCACCTGGTTGGATGAAGTTGTTAGGCGAGGGAGGGATTCCAAAGCCATTGATTATATACGGAGAGCTGAAGTCGTCCATTTCATCGTTGAAGATTATTCCAGTTGATCGAGACCTGACTTTGGATCCAAAGCTGGATGCAGAAAAAAACAATAATCATGAATAATTGATGCAGTGGGAAGGGGATTTATATGCCACATTTGTCGTGGTTTACCTGACACATGAAATGTGACGCATTTGGGCCATGCACGAGCCACTTTAGCCACCAGATGGCAGTAGAGTGTTGAATATCTTAACCTCTTAAGGCCCAAGCTGTTTTTTTATGTGGATCTAGCATGATAGTGAGAGTCCAGTCCATAGTGGATCTAACATAATAGTGTGAGAGTCCAGTCCATAGTGGATCTAACATAATAGTGAGAGTCCAGTCCATAGTGGATCTAACATAATAGTGTGAGAGTCCAGTCCATAGTGGATCTAACATAATAGTGTGAGAGTCCAGTCCATAGTGGATCTAACATAATAGTGAGAGTCCAGTCCATAGTGGATCTAACATAATAGTGTGAGAGTCCAGTCCATAGTGGATCTAACATAATAGTGAGAGTCCAGTCCATAGTGGATCTAACATAATAGTGTGAGACTCCAGTCCATAGTGGATCTAACATAATAGTGTGAGAGTCCAGTCCATAGTGGATCTAACATAATAGTGAGAGTCCAGTCCATAGTGGATCTAACATAATAGTGTGAGAGTCCAGTCCATAGTGGATCTAACATAATAGTGAGAGTCCAGTCCATAGTGGATCTAGCATAATAGTGAGAGTCCAGTCCATAGTGGATCTAGCATAATAGTGAGAGTCCAGTCCATAGTGGATCTAACATAATAGTGAGAGTCCAGTCCATAGTGGATCTAACATAATAGTGTGAGAGTCCAGTCCATAGTGGATCTAACATAATAGTGTGAGAGTCCAGTCCATGTAGATGTGTTGTGACCGGCCAGATGAGAGACTTACTACAGATTAATGGTGCTGGTGGCAGCCACTGCACTGCCGTCCTCAGCTATGACGGACAGATGAGCAGTTCCATGGCTGTCTGGGACAAAGTAATCCGGCTCGTAGTAAATGTCCGGGTGAGTGGTGTCATCTGTAATTTTCTTCCGTATGCCTTCTCCAAAGTAGTCTGATGTCATGTTTTGGATGAGCTGAGAAAAGTGAAACATGTCACAGGTTAGGACGATCAAAACACTTATTTATCATCTTGGAAAACTTTAATCTTATATTTGTAACATTTCTCACTTATCTTCTATTATTATTATTATTATTTTTATTTTTATTATTATTATTTTTATTATTATCATCTAATCTTCTATTCCTAACATTTCTCATCTAATATTCTATTCTTCTTCTTCTTCTTCTTCTTCTTCTTCTTCTTCTTCTTCTTCTTCTTCTTCTTCTTCTTCTTCTTCTTCTTCTTCTTCTTCTTCTTCTTCTTCTTCTTCTTCTTCTTCTTCTTCTTCTTCTTCTTCTTATTATTATTATTATTATTATCATCTAATTTTCTATTTCTAACATTTCTCATCTAATCTTCTGTTATTATTATTATTATTATTGTTATTATTCTCATCTAAAAGGCCATGGAAAACGACTTCCGGACGGCTTCGAAGCAATTCTGGTCCACCATCCGCCGCCTCAGGAAGGGGAAGCAGTGCACTATCAACACCGTGTATGGTGAGGATGGTGTTCTGATGACCTCGACTGCGGATGTTGTGGATCGGTGGAGGGAATACTTCGAAGACCTCCTCAATCCCACCAACACGTCTTCCTATGAGGAAGCAGTGCCTGGGGAGTCTGTGGTGGGCTCTCCTATTTCTGGGGCTGAGGTTGCTGAGGTAGTTAAAAAGCTCCTCGGTGGCAAGGCCCCGGGGGTAGATGAGATCCGCCCGGAGTTCCTTAAGGCTCTGGATGCTGTGGGGCTGTCTTGGTTGACAAGACTCTGCAGCATCGCGTGGACATCGGGGGCGGTACTTCTGGATTGGCAGACCGGGGTGGTGGTTCCTCTCTTTAAGAAGGGGAACCGGAGGGTGTGTTCTAACTATCGTGGGATCACACTCCTCAGCCTTCCCGGTAAGGTCTATTCAGGTGTACTGGAGAGGAGGCTACGCCGGATAGTCGAACCTCGGATTCAGGAGGAACAGTGTGGTTTTCATCCTGGTCGTGGAACTGTGGACCAGCTCTATACTCTCGGCAGGGTCCTTGAGGGTGCATGGGAGTTTGCCCAACCGGTCTACATGTGTTTTGTGGACTTGGAGAAGGCATTCGACCGTGTCCCTCGGGAAGTCCTGTGGGGAGTGCTCAGAGAGTACGGAGTATCGGACTGTCTGATTGTGGCGGTCCGCTCCCTGTATGATCAGTGTCAGAGCTTGGTCCGCATTGCCGGTTGTAAGTCGGACACGTTTCCAGTGAGGGTTGGACTCCGCCAAGGCTGCCCTTTGTCACCCATTCTGTTCATAACTTTTATGGACAGAATTTCTAGGCGCAGTCAAGGCGTTGAGGGGATCTGGTTTGGTGGCTGCAGGATTAGGTCTCTGCTTTTTGCAGATGATGTGGTCCTGATGGCTTCATCTGGCCAGGATCTTCAGCTCTCACTGGATCGGTTCGCAGCCGAGTGTGAAGCGACTGGGATGAGAATCAGCACCTCCAAGTCCGAGTCCATGGTTCTCGCCCGGAAAAGGGTGGAGTGCCATCTCCGGGTTGGGGAGGAGATCTTGCCCCAAGTGGAGGAGTTCAAGTACCTCGGAGTCTTGTTCACGAGTGGGGGAAGAGTGGATCGTGAGATCGACAGGCGGATCGGTGCGGCGTCTTCAGTAATGCGGACGCTGTATCGATCCGTTGTGGTGAAGAAGGAGTTGAGCCGGAAGGCAAAGCTCTCAATTTACCGGTCGATCTACGTTCCCATCCTCACCTATGGTCATGAGCTTTGGGTTATGACCGAAAGGACAAGATCACGGGTACAAGTGGCCCAAATGAGTTTCCTCCGCCGGGTGGCGGGGCTCTCCCTTAGAGATAGGGTGAGAAGCTCTGCCATCCGGGGGGAGCTCAAAGTAAAGCCGCTGCTCCTCCACATGGAGAGGAGCCAGATGAGGTGGTTCGGGCATCTGGTCAGGATGCCACCCGAACGCCTCCCTAGGGAGGTGTTTAGGGCACGTCTCACCGGTAGGAGGCCGCGGGGAAGACCCAGGACACGTTGGGAAGACTATGTCTCCCGGCTGGCCTGGGAACGCCTCGGGGTCCCACAGGAAGAGCTGGACGAAGTGGCTGGGGAGAGGGAAGTCTGGGCTTCCCTGCTTAGGCTGCTGCCCCCGCGACCCGACCTCGGATAAGCGGAAGAAGATGGATGGATGGATGGATCTAATTTTCTATTCCTAGCATTTCTCATCTAATATTCTATTATTATTATTATTATTATTATTATTATTCTTATTATTATTATTATTATTATTATTATTATTGTTATTATTCTCATCTAATCTTCTATTATTATTATTGTTATTATTATTATTATTATTATTATTATTATTATTATTACTATTATCCTCATCTAATCTTCTATTCCTAGCATTTCTGAGAGAACCAGAACTGGGCCTGATGTACTAAAAGGTTTGCGTTTCTTAAAACACGTGCAAACTTAAACTTTTTGGGGAATTTTGCCTATTGTTCACAATCATGAGAGACAAGAACACACGTCTTTAAAAAAAATGTATTTTAAAGATGAAAAAAACGCTTGGAAGATGCAGCTAACGGGAGTCACGGTTGTAGTCTTCAAAGTCCTCTAAAACGAGGTCAAAACCCTCCATCAACGTTTTATATACACACTGTGTACATAATGTAGTAACAGACACCTTCATAACAATATGTAATATGTACAATATACACACTGCAAGTATATATATAATGTAGTAACAGACACCTTCATAACAATATGTAATATGTACAATATTTACCTTATTTTGGTCATTTTAATCATCGATTTTCGTTTCCATGGCAGCGCACTTACAATTTCTTGCAAACAACTGTGTTCCTACTTCCGGAAACAAAGGCGTGTGTGTTGTAATCATGGCAGAATCGGTAACAACAACAACAACAAAGACGACTATTGTTGGACAAATGAGAATTCGCAAGCCAATCTTTTTGAAACTGAATATACGGAGGATGAACTACTTTTTTTTATTTTTATTTTATTTTTTTGTCCTGTCCAGCTTCTCAGGCAAATCATATAGTTGATGTAGATGTCCATATCGGCTGTACACATTTACTTATTTACTTATTTGTATTTGACTTTATTAAATGTATTTATATTATCATTTGGTGCAGCCGGGCCGGAGCAGGAGGGGATAGAAAGAGAAAAAAAGGAAGATAGAGGGGGAAATTGTGGGGACAAGAGGGGGATAAGACAGAAAGACAACAATAACAACAACAACAATAGAGCAACACTAGTAAATAGGATAAGTACAAATATGATGGTAAAAGTGATAGCAAACGAGCAGTTAGTGAAATAAATAATAATACAGAAATGACAATGAGCATTACAGAGGATGAACTTCTGCTTCTAGAAGCCAGCACAAAGGAAGGGTGAGACGTTGGAGCAGACGGAAGCCAAGAAAGTGAGGTCGGCGTGATTCGAAGCTGCACAATGTGGAATTTGGAGCCATGCTATTTCGACATAAATGGAATGCTTGCCCAAATAAAGTGGAAAAAACATCCCCAGCCAGCTGGACCAAATGCATAACTGTCCATCGAGTGAGTCACACAACATGCTTGTTAGTACAACTACACTACATTCACTGTGCACAAACAAAACATGAAATGTGGACTAATACTTTACACATACAGGTAAAAGCCAGTAAATTAGAATATTTTGAAAAACTTGATTTATTTCAGTAATTGCATTCAAAAGGTGTAACTTGTACATTATATTTATTCATTGCACACAGACTGATGCATTCAAATGTTTATTTCATTTAATTTTGATGATTTGAAGTGGCAACAAATGAAAATCCAAAATTCCGTGTGTCACAAAATTAGAATATTACTTAAGGCTAATACAAAAAAGGGATTTTTAGAAATGTTGGCCAACTGAAAAGTATGAAAATGAAAAATATGAGCATGTACAATACTCAATACTTGGTTGGAGCTCCTTTTGCCTCAATTACTGCGTTAATGCGGCGTGGCATGGAGTCGATGAGTTTCTGGCACTGCTCAGGTGTTATGAGAGCCCAGGTTGCTCTGATAGTGGCCTTCAACTCTTCTGCGTTTTTGGGTCTGGCATTCTGCATCTTCCTTTTCACAATACCCCACAGATTTTCTATGGGGCTAAGGTCAGGGGAGTTGGCGGGCCAATTTAGAACAGAAATACCATGGTCCGTAAACCAGGCACGGGTAGATTTTGCGCTGTGTGCAGGCGCCAAGTCCTGTTGGAACTTGAAATCTCCATCTCCATAGAGCAGGTCAGCAGCAGGAAGCATGAAGTGCTCTAAAACTTGCTGGTAGACGGCTGCGTTGACCCTGGATCTCAGGAAACCGATTGGACCGACACCAGCAGATGACATGGCACCCCAAACCATCACTGATGGTGGAAACTTTACACTAGACTTCAGGCAACGTGGATCCTGTGCCTCTCCTGTCTTCCTCCAGACTCTGGGACCTCGATTTCCAAAGGAAATGCAAAATTTGCATGGTTGGGTGATGGTTTGGGGTGCCATGACATCTGCTGGTGTCGGTCCACTCTGTTTCCTGAGATCCAGGGTCAACGCAGCCGTCTACCAGCAAGTTTTAGAGCACTTCATGCTTCCTGCTGCTGACCTGCTCTATGGAGATGGAGATTTCAAGTTCCAACAGGACTTGGCGCCTGCACACAGCGCAAAATCTACCCGTGCCTGGTTTACGGACCATGGTATTTCTGTTCTAAATTGGCCCGCCAACTCCCCTGACCTTAGCCCCATAGAAAATCTGTGGGGTATTGTGAAAAGGAAGATGCAGAATGCCAGACCCAAAAACGCAGAAGAGTTGAAGGCCACTATCAGAGCAACCTGGGCTCTCATAACACCTGAGCAGTGCCAGAAACTCATGGACTCCATGCCACGCCGCATTAACGCAGTAATTGAGGCAAAAGGAGCTCCAACCAAGTATTGAGTATTGTACATGCTCATATTTTTCATTTTCATACTTTTCAGTTGGCCAACATTTCTAAAAATCCCTTTTTTGTATTAGCCTTAAGTAATATTCTAATTTTGTGACACACGGAATTTTGGATTTTCATTTGTTGCCACTTCAAATCATCAAAATTAAATGAAATAAACATTTGAATGCATCAGTCTGTGTGCAATGAATAAATATAATGTACAAGTTACACCTTTTGAATGCAATTACTGAAATAAATCAAGTTTTTCAAAATATTCTAATTTACTGGCTTTTACCTGTACTGTAAAATGATCATGTTTTTCCACTCAGTACAGATTAGTGTCTTATCACATTTTGTTGTGCATCACAAACTCCCACGCATTTTGTATTGACGCAAAAGCTAGTTTATCTCTTTCCATAGCTAGCTTTTACAGCTAATACCGTAGCATGGCAACGCGTTAGTATGCTAGGAAAAGAGTTCCTCGGTGTTCTCTCTTACAATAACAATGTCGCTACACCTTGGTTATTACGCAGGTTACGGAAGGTAAATTAAGTTGTGTTGATGGTTTTTGAATGCATTTTTAAAGTCATTTAGTGGTAGAATTGTTTACTCCCATTATCTGCACTGCAAAGCACCAAGAACGAGCCGAATAATAATAATAGTAATCAATAATAATATTAATAATAATAATAATAATTAATAGTGTCCCTTTTTTTCCATGTAGACGATATAATATCTCCTAAATGAAAAAACCTCTGGCAATATGCATTATCTTGCACCTGGATCATTCCTGATGCACCATTACAACATCAAAAAAAAAAAGGTTCTGTTGTCTAGATCACACTTCTATACGGACCAAAAAAGGTGGTGCATATATTTATGTGCTGCATGTCTTTAACTGCCACACGTTGGACCATATGATGCTGTTACTGTCTCCATGGCGACAGCCCATATACAAAACCTAAAAGCAGTGAAGTTGTCACCTTGTGTAAATAAAAAGAGAATACAACAAATCCTTTTCAACTTATATTCAATTGAATAGACTGCAAAGAAAAGATATTTCATGTTCACACTGAGAAACTCTTTTACTATGAAGCCACGCTGTTGTAACACGTGGCTTGGCATTGTCTTGCTGAAATAAGCAGGGGCGTCCATGAAAAAGAAGCACATATGTTGCTCCAAAACCTGTATGTACCTTTCAGTATTAATGGTGCCTTCACAGATGTGTAAGTTACCCATGTCTTGGCCACTAATACACCCCCATACCATCACAGATCCTGCCTTTTACACTTTCACCCTAGAACAATCCGGATGGTTCTTTTCCTCTTTGGTCCGGAGTATCCAAAAACAATTTGAAATGTGGACTCGTCAGACCACAGAACACTTTTCCACTTTGCATCAGTCCATCTTAGATGAGCTCGGGTCCAACGAAGCCGGCGGCGTTTTTGGGTGTTGTTGATAAATGGCTTTGGCTTTGCATAGTAGAGTTTTAACTTGCACTTACAGATGTAGCGACCAACCGTAGTTACTGGCAGTGGTTTTTTGAAGTGCTCCCGAGCCCATGTGGTGATATCCTTTACACACTGATGTCGCTTTCTGAGGGCAAGGCCGTTTACATGCAGTGATTTCTCCAGATTCTCTGAACCTTTTGATGATATTACGGAGCGTAGATGGTGAAATCCCTCAATTCCTTGTTGAGAAATGTTGTCCTTAAACAATTTGCTCAGGCATTTGTTGACAAAGTGGTGACCCTCGCCCCGTCCTTGTTTGTGAACGACTGAGCATTTCATGGAAGCTGCTTTTATAGCCAATCATGGCACCCACCTGTTCCCAATTAGCCTGCTCACCTGTGGGATGTTCCAAATAAGTCTTTGATGAGCATTTCTCAGTCTTTTTTGCCATTTATGCCAGCTTTTTTGAAACATGTTGCAGGCATCAAATTCCAAATGAGCTAATATTTGCAAAAACTACCAAAGTTTCTCAGTGTGAACATGAAATATCTTGTCTTTGCAGTCTATTCAATTGAATATAAGTTGAAAAGGATTTGTTGTATTCTCTTTTTATTTACCATTTACACAACCTGACAACTTCACTTCTTTTGGGTTTTGTACATACAAACCTCATTTAAAGCAGTTGTCATCAATTGTCCACACAGTCTTGGTAGATCACCCCGACACACAATATTATATTTTGCACACGCTATTTAGCACTTTTTTTGGATCTTAATAGATCAGGCCCCGAGAGTACTCCCAATCTGCAATTACATAAAAATATTTCCCAGCCGAGGACAAGTTGGAGGCTTACGTCTGTAATATTAAGATAACGTGGGTCCCCGAGTTTGCTCCTCTTGGCGTAAGCGAAACGGAAAGCCTCAATGATGCGATGATATGTGAGAGTCTTCTTCTCGGCTGTGGAGACACTCATGTCTGTGAAGTTGTACCCTGGAAGATATATCCACAGGGAGGAACGTCAGCACAGCATGAACAATTCTTCTAATCAGTTAATGAGTCTTGGATGGATTAGATGACACACACACACACACACACACACACACACACACACACACACACACACACACACACACACACACACACACACACAGGCAGCATTGGCTGGTATTACCATTTGGGAATGTGTGAACATGTTCTTCCTGCATCAGTAAAGAAGGTCACTTTGAATCATACTTGCCAACCTTGAGACCTCCGATTTCGGGAGGTGGGGGGAGGGGGTGGGGGTGGGCGTGGTTGGGGTGGGACGGCGGCGTGGTTGGGGGCGTGGCTAAAAGGGGGGGGGAGTATATTTACAGCTAGAATTCACCAAGTCAAGTATTTCATATATATATATATCCATCCATCCATCCATCTTCTTCCGCTTATCCGAGGTCGGGTCGCGGGGGCAGCAGCCTAAGCAGGGAAGCCCAGACTTCCCTCTCCCCAGCCACTTTGTCCAGCTCTTCCTGTGGGACCCCGAGGCGTTCCCAGGCCAGCCGGGAGACATAGTCTTCCCAGCGTGTCCTGGGTCTTCCCCGTGGCCTCCTACCGGTCGGACGTGCCCGAAACACCTTCTTAGGGAGGCGTTCGGGTGGCATCCTGACCAGATGCCCGAACCACCTCATCTGGCTCCTCTCCATGTGGAGGAGCAGCGGCTTTACTTTGAGCTCCCCGCGGATGACAGAGCTTCTCACCCTATCTCTAAGGGAGAGCCCCGCCACCCGGCGGAGGAAACTCATTTAGGCCGCTTGTACCCGTGATCTTGTCCTTTCGGTCATAACTCAAAGCTCATGACCATAGGTGAGGATGGGAACCTAGATCGACCGGTAAATCGAGAGCTTTGCCTTCCGGCTCAGCTCCTTCTTCACCACAACGGATCGATACAGCGTCCGCATTACTGAAGACGCCGCACCGATCCGCCTGTCGATCTCACGATCCACTCTTCCCCCACTCGTGAACAAGACTCCGAGGTACTTGAACTCCTCCACTTGGGGCAAGATCTCCTCCCCAACCCGGAGATGGCACTCCACCCTTTTCCGGGAGAGAACCATGGACTCGGACTTGGAGGTGCTGATTCTCATCCCAGTCGCTTCACACCCGGCTGCGAACCGATCCAGTGAGAGCTGAAGATCTTGGCCGGAGGAAGCCATCAGGACCACATCATCTGCAAATAGCAGTGACCTAATCCTGCAGCCACCAAACCAGATCCCCTCAACGCCTTGACTGCGCCTAGAAATTCTGTCCATAAAAGTTCAGAACAGAATGGGTGACAAAGGGCAGCCTTGGTGGAGTCCAACCCTCACTGGAAACGTGTCCGACTTACTGCCGGCAATGCGGACCAAGCTCTGACACTGATCATACAGGGAGCGGACTGCCACAATCAGACAGTCCGTTACCCCATACTCTCTGAGCACTCCCCACAGGACTTCCCGGGGTACACGGTCGAATGCCTTCTCCAAGTCCACAAAGCACATGTAGACTGATTGGGCAAACTCCCATGCACCCTCAAGGACCCTGCCGAGAGTATAGAGCTGGTCCACAGTTCCACGACCAGGACGAAAACCACACTGTTCCTCCTGAATCCGAGGTTCGACTATCCGGCGTAGTCTCCTCTCCAGTACACCTGAATAGACCTTACCGGGAAGGCTGAGGAGTGGGATCCCACGATAGTTGGAACACACCCTCCGGTTCCCCTTCTTAAAGAGAGGAACCACCACCCCGGTCTGCCAATCCAGAGGTACCGCCCCTGATGTCCACGCGATGTCAACCAAGACAGCCCCACAGCCTTAAGGAACTCCCGGCGGATCTCATCCACCCCCGGGGCCTTGCCACCGAGGAGCTTTTTAACTACCTCGGCAACCTCAGCCCCAGAAATAGGAGAGCCCACCACAGATTCCCCAGGCCCTGCTTCCTCATAGGAAGACGTGTTGGTAGGATTGAGGAGGTCTTCAAAGTATTCCCTCCACCGATCCACAACATCTGCAGTCGAGGTCAGCAGAACACCATCCCCACCATACACGGTGTTGACACTGCACTGCTTCCCCTTCCTGAGGCGGCGGATGGTGGTCCAGAATTGCTTCGAAGCCGTCCGGAAGTCTTTTTCCATGGCCTCCCCGAACTCCTTCCATGTCCGAATTTTTGCCTCCGTGACCGCTGAAGCCGCACACCGCTTGGCCTGTCGGTACCTGTCTGCTGCCTCAGGAGTCCCATGAGCCAAAAGAACCCGATAGGACTCCTTCTTCAGCTTGACGGCATCCCTCACCGCCGGTGTCCACCAATAATTAATAATATTGTTTCGTAATTCTTTATATATATATATTATATATGTAAATAAAACATAGAGCTTAACTAGGCCCCTTTGTGGTCTGTGCCGTCGACACCTCCCCCGCAAACATAACACACTTTTACCAAACTGATTTTTAAACATGCATTTTGCGCACAAATTTTTACTCAATGAAATGATCAGCATAATTTGATGTAAAAAAAAAAAATTCTGTTCACGAAATTCAAACGCAAAAAATTCCGTCACATAAATTCAGTGCTTTGTTAATAAAGCCACAAATGAACCTCCGTAATCCTCCCGACAGTTTGGATGCACAACATATTTGCTCACCGTTCACTATGTTCAGAATGAGTGCCAGGACTGGGCCACTGGAGGGGGCGTCTGGGACATGCATGGTGTATTCCCCCACCTGGAGCTTCAATGGATTTTCATTCAGCACCGGCTGGTACTCCAATAAATCCTCCAAGGTGATAATTCCACCTAGAAAGAGATGCCAGAGTAAATTCTAAGTAATCATAGTGAGCTATCAACTTCCTTCGGGTGTTGGAATTAGTTCTGAGCAGATAGACTATATTAGTGAGTGGTAAAGGATGAAGAAACAACAATAGACTATATTAGTGAGTGGTAAAGGATGAAGAAACAACAATAGACTATATTAGTGAGTGGTAAAGGATGAAGAAACTATAACACCTGCTGCCTGGATGTCCTCCACCATGTTGTGCGCCACTGAGCCGTTATAGAAGACGTCAGGACCCCCGTCTGCTATCCTCTGGTACGTGTCTGCCAGCTTTGGGAATCGTACAATGTCGTTTTCCTTCAGAATGTTTTTGTGAGAGTCACAAAACACTTCACTGGGAGACAAGAAGACAACAAATGTTTAGTATGTGGGACTAAGATAGTATAAGATAGTTTAGTATGTGGGACTAAGATAGTATAAGATAGTTTAGTATGTGGGACTAAGATAGTAGAAGATAGTTTAGTATGTGGGACTAAGATAGTATAAGATAGTTTAGTATGTGGGACTAAGATAGTATAAGATAGTTTAGTATGTAAGACTAAGATAGTATAAGATAGTTTAGTATGTAGGATTAAGACAGTATAAGATAGTTTAGTATGTAGGACTAAGATAGCTAAGCTGAGGTTAATTAGGTCGAGAGAACTAAATTCTGTTTTCAGCAATTCTCTTTATTAGGCTTCCAACAAACTTTATTCCATACGGAATTGAAATTGACATTAAATTGTTTAGTTCCCAGAAAACCTCAACGCGTTTTGCTACCGTGTCAGGAATAAAAAACACAACATTGCAAAACAGAGTCAAAGAAAACGGTGAAAAAAACATCCAAATGTCTGACAAATGATACATTTTCTGCAGAACTTTATCA
The DNA here is from genome assembly GCF_033978685.3 of Nerophis lumbriciformis. Lineage (NCBI taxonomy): Eukaryota > Metazoa > Chordata > Actinopteri > Syngnathiformes > Syngnathidae > Nerophis > Nerophis lumbriciformis. The sequence continues at coordinate 8,509,980 of NC_084559.2, forward strand.
TAGAAAGTTTGCTTCTACCTTTTTGTTACACCGATCAGAACCTCACCCTAAGTTATTTACATAATAGCTTTCTATTTTAACCCTAACCCTAACCCTAACCCTAACCCTAATCTTAACCTTAGCCCTAACCCCAACCCCAACCCTAACCTTAACCCTTGCTTCTACCTTTGTGTTACACCGATCAGAGCCTCGCCCTAACTTATTTACATGATAGCTTTCTATTTTGACCCTAACCCTAACCCTAATCTTAACCTTAACCCTAACCCCAACCCCAACCCCAACCCCAACCCCAACCCTAACCCTAACCCTTGCTTCTACCTTTGTGTTACACCGATCAGAGCCACACCCTAACTTATTTACATAATAGCTTTCTATTTTAACCCTAACCCTAACCCTAACCCTAATCTTAACCTTAACCCTAACCCTAACCCTAACCCCAACCCCAACCCCAAACCCAACCCTAACCTTAACCCTTGCTTCTACCTTTGTGTTACACCGATCAGAGCCACGCCCTAACTTATTTACATAATAGCTTTCTATTTTAACCCTAACCCTAATCTTAACCCTAACCCTAACCCTAACCTTAACTCCAAACCTAACCCTAACCCTAACCCTAACCCTTACCCTTGCGTCTACATTTTTGTTACACCGATCAGAGCCTCGCCCTAACTTATTTACATAATAGCTTTCTATTTTAACCCTAACCCTAACCCCAACCCCAACCCTAACCCTAACCTTAACCCTTGATCTACCTTTGTGTTACACCGATCAGAGCCACGCCCTAACTTATTTACATAATAGCTTTCTATTTTAAGCCTAACCCTAACCCCAACCCCAACCCTAACCTTAACCCTTGCTTCTACCTTTGTGTTACACCGATCAGAGCCACGCCCTAACTTATTTACATAATAGCTTTCTATTTTAACCCTAACCCTAATCTTAACCCTAACCCTAACCCTAACCCTAACCCTAACCCCCACCCCAATCCTAACCCTAACCCTTGCTTCTACCTTTTTGTTACACCGATCAGAACCTCGCCCTAAGTTATTTACATAATAGCTTTCTATTTTAACCCTAACCCTAACACCAACCCCAACCCCAATCCTATCCTTAACCCTTGCTTCTACCTTTGTGTTACACCGATCAGAGCCACGCCCTAAGTTATTTACATAAGAGCTTTCTATTTTAACCCTAACCCTAACACCAACCCCAACCCCAATCCTATCCCTAACCCTTGCTTCTACCTTTGTGTTACACCGATCAGAGCCACGCCCTAACTTATTTACATAATTGCTTTCTATTTCAACCCTAACCCTAAACCCAACCCCAACCCTAACCCTAACCCTAACCCTTGCTTCTACCTTTTTGTTACACCGATCAGAGCCACGCCCTAACTTATTTACATAATTGCTTTCTATTTTAACCCTAACCCTAACCCTAACCCCAACCCCAACCCCAATCCTATCCTTAACCCTTGCTTCTACCTTTGTGTTACACCGATCAGAGCCACGCCCTAAGTTATTTACATAAGAGCTTTCTATTTTAACCCTAACCCTAACACCAACCCCAACCCCAATCCTATCCCTAACCCTTGCTTCTACCTTTGTGTTACACCGATCAGAGCCACGCCCTAACTTATTTACATAATTGCTTTCTATTTCAACCCTAACCCTAAACCCAACCCCAACCCTAACCCTAACCCTAACCCTTGCTTCTACCTTTTTGTTACACCGATCAGAGCCACGCCCTAACTTATTTACATAATTGCTTTCTATTTTAACCCTAACCCTAACCCTAACCCCAACCCCAACCCCAATCCTATCCTTAACCCTTGCTTCTACCTTTGTGTTACACCGATCAGAGCCACGCCCTAACTTATTTACATAATTGCTTTCTATTTTAACCCTAACCCTAAACCCAACCCCAACCCTAACCCTAACCCTAACCAACGCTTTTTCTTTATGCCTAACCCTAATCCTAATCCTAATCCTAACCCTAACCCTAAACCTAATCCTAATCCTAACCCTAACCCTAATCCTAATCCTAACCCTAATCCTAACCCTAACCCTAACCCTAACCCCCACCCCAATCCCAACCCTAACCCTTGCTTCTACCTTTTTGTTACACCGATCAGAACCTCGCCCTAAGTTATTTACATAATAGCTTTCTATTTTAACCCTAACCCTAACACCAACCCCAACCCCAATCCTATCCTTAACCCTTGCTTCTACCTTTGTGTTACACCGATCAGAGCCACGCCCTAAGTTATTTACATAATAGCTTTCTATTTTAACCCTAACCCTAACACCAACCCCAACCCCAATCCTATCCCTAACCCTTGCCTCTACCTTTGTGTTACACCGATCAGAGCCACGCCCTAACTTATTTACATAATTGCTTTCTATTTTAACCCTAACCCTAAACCCAACCCCAACCCTAACCCTAACCCTAACCCTTGCTTCTACCTTTTTGTTACACCGATCAGAGCCACGCCCTAACTTATTTACATAATTGCTTTCTATTTTAACCCTAACCCTAACCCCAACCCCAATCCTATCCTTAACCCTTGCTTCTACCTTTGTGTTACACGGATCAGAGCCACGCCCGAACTTATTTACATAATTGCTTTCTATTTTAACCCTAACCCTAAACCCAACCATAACCCTAACCCTAACCCTTGCTTCTACCTTTTTGTTACACCGATCAGAGCCTCGCCCTAACTTATTTACATAATAGCTTTCTATTTTAACCCTAACCCTAACCCCAACCCTAACCCCACCCCTAACCCTAGCCCTAACCCTAACCAACGCTTTTTCTTTATGCCTAACCCTAATCCTAATCCTAATCCTAACCCTAACCCTAAACCTAAACCTAATCCTAACCCTAACCCTAATCCTAATCCTAACCATAATCCTAACCCTAATCCTAACCCTAACCCTAACCCTAACCCCCCACCCCAACCCCAAACCTAACCCTTGCTTCTACCTTTTTGTTACACCGATCAGAACCTCGCCCTAAATTATTTACATAATAGCTTTCTATTTTAACCCTAACCCTAACACCAACCCCAACCCCAATCCTATCCCTAACCCTTGCTTCTACCTTTGTGTTACACCGATCAGAGCCACGCCCTAACTTATTTACATAATTGCTTTCTATTTTAACCCTAACCCTAAACCCTACCCCAACCCTAACCCTAACCCTAACCCTTGCTTCTACCTTTTTGTTACACCGATCAGAGCCTCGCCCTAATTTATTTACATAATAGCTTTCTATTTTAACCCTAACCCTAACCCTAACCCCACCCCCAAACCTAACCCTAACCCTAACCAACTCTTTTCTTTATGCCTAACCCTAACCCTAATCCTAATCCTAACCCTAACCCTAATCCTAACCCTAACCCTAACCATAATCCTAACCCTAACCCTAATCCTAACCCCAACTCTAACCCCAACTCTAACCCCAACCCTAACCCCAACCCTAACCCCTACCCCAACCCTAACCTAACCCTTGCTTCTACCTTTTTGTTACACTGATCAGAGCCTCGCCCTAACTTATTTACATAATAGCTTTCTATTTTAACCTTAACCCTAACCCTAACCCCACCCCAACCCTAGCCCTAACCAACTCTTTTTTTTTATGCCTAACCCTAACCCTAATCCTAATCCTAATCCTAACCCTAATCCTAACCTTAACCCTAACCCTAACCCTAATCCTAATCCTAACCCTAACCCTAATCTTAACCCTAACCCTAACCCTAACCCCAACCCCAACCCCAACCCTAACCCTTGCTTCTACCTTTTTGTTACACCGATCAGAACCTCGCCCTAATTTATTTACATAATAGCTTTCTATTTTAACCCTAACCCCAACCCTAACACCAACCCCAACCCTAACCTAACCCTTGCTTCTACATTTTTGTTACACTGATCAGAGCCTCGCCCTAACTTATTTACAAAATAGCTTTCTATTTTAACCCTAACCCTAACCCCAACCCCAACCCCAATCCTATCCTTAACCCTTGCTGCTATCTTTGTGTTACACCGATCAGAGCCACGCCCTAACTTATTTACATAATTGCTTCCTATTTTAACCCTAACCCTAACCCTAACCCCAACCCCAACCGCAATCCTATCCTTAACCCTTGCTTCTAACTTTGTGTCACACCGATCATAGCCACGCCCTAACTTATTTACATAATTGCTTCTCTATTTTAACCCTAACCCTAAACCCAACCCCAACCCTAACCCTAACCCTTGCTTCTACCTTTTTGTTACAACGATCAGAGCCTCGCCCTAACTTATTTACATATTAGCTTTCTATTTTAACCCTAACCCTAACCCTAACCCTAAACCCAACCCCAACCCTAGCCCTAACCCTAACCAACTCTTTTTCTTTACGCCTAACCCTAATCCTAATCCTAACCCTAATCCTAACCCTAACCCTAATCCTAATACTAATCGTAATCGTAATCCTAATCCTAATCCTAACCCTAATCCTAATCCTAACCCCAACCCTAACCCCAACCCTAACCCTAACCCCAACCCCAACCCTAACCTAACCCTTGCTTCTACATTTTTGTTACACTGATCAGAGCCTCGCCCTAACTTATTTACATAATAGCTCTCTATTTTAACCCTAACCCTAACCCCACCCCCAACCCTAGCCCTAACCTTAACCAACCCTTTTTCTTTATGCCTAACCCTAACCCTAATCCTAATCCTAACCCTAACCCTAATCCTAACCCTAACCCTAACCAACTCTTTTTCTTTATGCCTAACCCAAACTCTAATCCTAATCCTAATCCTAACCCTAATCCTAACCCTAACACCTAATCCTAATCCTAACCCTAATCGTAACCCCAACCCTAACCCCAACCCTTGCTTCTACCTTTTTGTTACACTGATCAGAGCCTCGCCCTAATTTATTTACATAATAGCTTTCTATTTTAACCCTAACCCTAACCCCACCCCCAACCCTAGCTCTAACCAACTCTTTTCGTTATGCGTAACCCTAACCCTAATCCTAATCCTAACCCTAATCCCAACCCTAACCCTAACCCCAACCCCAACCCTAACCCTTGCTTCTACCTTTTTGTTACACCGATCAGAGCCTCGCCCTAATTTATTTACATAATATCTTTCTATTTTAACCCTAACCCCAACCCTATACCCAACCCCAACCCTAACCTAAACCTTGCTTCTACATTTTTGTTACACTGATCAGAGCCTCGCCCTAATTTATTTACATAATAGCTTTCTATTTTAACCCTAACCCTAACCCTAACCCGAACCCCACCCCCAACCCTAGCTCTAACCAACTCTTTTCTTTATGCGTAACCCTAACCCTAATCCTAATCCTAACCCTAATCCCAACCCTAACCCTAACCCCAACCCCAACCCTAACCCTTGCTTCTACCTTTTTGTTACACCGATCAGAGCCTCGCCCTAATTTATTTACATAATAGCTTTCTATTTTAACCCTAACCCCAACCCTATACCCAACCCCAACCCTAACCTAACCCTTGCTTCTACATTTTTGTTACACTGATCAGAGCCTCGCCCTAAGTTATTTACATAATAGCTTTCTATTTTAACCCTAACCCCAACCCTAACCCTAACCCTAACCCTAACCAAACCCTTTTTGTTTAGGCCTAATCCAAACTCTAATCCTAATCCTAATCCTAACCCTAATCCTAATCCTAACCCTAATCCTAACCCTAACACCTAATCCTAATCCTAACCCTAATCCTAACCCCAACCCTAACCCCAACCCTTGCTTCTACCTTTTTGTTACACTGATCAGAGCCTCGCCCTAATTTATTTACATAATAGCTTTCTATTTTAACCCTAACCCTAACCCTAACCCTAACCCCACCCCCAACCCTAGCTCTAACCAACTCTTTTCGTTATGCGTAACCCTAACCCTAATCCTAATCCTAACCCTAATCCCAACCCTAACCCTAACCCCAACCCCAACCCTAACCCTTGCTTCTACCTTTTTGTTACACCGATCAGAGCCTCGCCCTAATTTATTTACATAATAGCTTTCTATTTTAACCCTAACCCCAACCCTATACCCAACCCCAACCCTAACCTAACCCTTGCTTCTACCTTTTTGTTACACTGATCAGAGCCTCGCCCTAATTTATTTACATAATAGCTTTCTATTTTAACCCTAACCCTAACCCTAACCCTAACCCCACCCCCAACCCTAGCTCTAACCAACTCTTTTCTTTATGCGTAACCCTAACCCTAATCCTAATCCTAACCCTAGTCCCAACCCTAACCCTAACCCCAACCCCAACCCTAACCCTTGCTTCTACCTTTTTGTTACACCGATCAGAGCCTCGCCCTAATTTATTTACATAATAGCTTTCTATTTTAACCCTAACCCCAACCCTATACCCAACCCCAACCCTAACCTAACCCTTGCTTCTACATTTTTGTTACACTGATCAGAGCCTCGCCCTAAGTTATTTACATAATAGCTTTCTATTTTAACCCTAACCCCAACCCCAACCCTAACCCTAACCCTAACCCTTGCTTCTACCTTTGTGTTACACCGATCAGAGCCTCGCCCTAACTTATTTATATAATAGCTTTCTATTTTAACCCTAACCCCAACCCTAACCCTATCCATAACCCTAACCCTAACCCCAACCCCAACCCTAACCCTAACCCTAACCCTTGCTTCTACCTTTGTGTTACACCGATCAGAGCCTCGCCCTAACTTATTTACATAATAGCTTTCTATTTTAACCCTAACCCTAACCCCACCCGCAACCCTAGCCCTAACCCTAACCAACTCTTTTGCTTTATGCCTAACCCTAACCCTAATCCTAATCCTAACCCGAATCTTAACCCTAACCTTAATCCTAACCCTAACCCTAACCCTAACCCCAACCCCAACCCTAACCCTAACCCTAACCATTGCTTCTACCTTTGTGTTACACCGATCAGAGCCTCGCCCTAACTTATTTACATAATAGCTTAATATTTTAACCCTAACCCTAACCCTAACCCCACCCGCAACCCTAGCCTTAACCCTTGCTTCTACCTTTGTGTTACACCGATCAGAGCCACGCCCGAACTTATTTACATAATTGCTTTCTATTTTAACCCTAACCCTAAATCCAATCCTAACCCTAACCCTAACCCTTGCTTCTACCTTTTTGTTACACCGATCAGAGCCTCGCCCTAACTTATTTACATAATAGCTTTCTATTTTAACCCTAACCCTAACCCTAACCCTAACCCCACCCCCAACCCTAGCCCTAACCAACGCTTTTTCTTTATGCCTAACCCTAATCCTAATCCTAATCCTAACCCTAACCCTAAACCTAAACCTAAACCTAATCCTAACCCTAACCCTAATCCTAATCCTAACCCTAATCCTAACCCTAACCCTAACCCCCACCCCAACCCCAAACCTAACCCTTGCTTCTACCTTTTTGTTACACCGATCAGAACCTCGCCCTAAGTTATTTACATAATAGCTTTCTATTTTAACCCTAACCCTAACACCAACCCCAACCCCAATCCTATCCCTAACCCTTGCTTCTACCTTTGTGTTACACCGATCAGAGCCACGCCCTAACTTATTTACATAATTGCTTGCTATTTTAACCCTAACCCTAAACCCTACCCTAATCCTAACCCTAACCCTAACCCCCACCCCAACCCCAAACCTAACCCTTGCTTCTACCTTTTTGTTACACCGATCAGAACCTCGCCCTAAGTTATTTACATAATAGCTTTCTATTTTAACCCTAACCCTAACACCAACCCCAACCCCAATCCTATCCCTAACCCTTGCTTCTACCTTTGTGTTACACCGATCAGAGCCACGCCCTAACTTATTTACATAATTGCTTGCTATTTTAACCCTAACCCTAAACCCCACCCCCAACCCTAACCCTAACCCTAACCAACTCTTTTCTTTATGCCTAACCCTAACCCTAACCCTAACCCTAATCCTAATCCTAACCCTAACCCTAATCCTAACCCTAATCCTAATCCTAACCCTAATCCTAACCCCAACTCTAACCCCAACCCTAACCCTAACCCCACCCCCAACCCTAGCCCTAACCAACTCTTTTTTTTTATGCCTAACCCTAACCCTAATCCTAATCCTAATCCTAACCCTAATCCTAACCTTAACCCTAACCCTAACCCTAATCCTAATCCTAACCCTAACCCTAATCTTAACCCTAACCCTAACCCTAACCCCAACCCCAACCCCAACCCTAACCCTTGCTTCTACCTTTTTGTTACACCGATCAGAACCTCGCCCTAATTTATTTACATAATAGCTTTCTATTTTAACCCTAACCCCAACCCTAACACCAACCCCAACCCTAACCTAACCCTTGCTTCTACATTTTTGTTACACTGATCAGAGCCTCGCCCTAACTTATTTACAAAATAGCTTTCTATTTTAACCCTAACCCTAACCCCAACCCCAACCCCAATCCTATCCTTAACCCTTGCTGCTATCTTTGTGTTACACCGATCAGAGCCACGCCCTAACTTATTTACATAATTGCTTCCTATTTTAACCCTAACCCTAACCCTAACCCCAACCCCAACCGCAATCCTATCCTTAACCCTTGCTTCTAACTTTGTGTCACACCGATCATAGCCACGCCCTAACTTATTTACATAATTGCTTCTCTATTTTAACCCTAACCCTAAACCCAACCCCAACCCTAACCCTAACCCTTGCTTCTACCTTTTTGTTACAACGATCAGAGCCTCGCCCAGCTTATTTACATATTAGCTTTCTATTTTAACCCTAACCCTAACCCTAAACCCAACCCCAACCCTAGCCCTAACCCTAACCAACTCTTTTTCTTTACGCCTAACCCTAATCCTAATCCTAACCCTAATCCTAACCCTAACCCTAATCCTAATACTAATCGTAATCGTAATCCTAATCCTAATCCTAACCCTAATCCTAATCCTAACCCCAACCCTAACCCCAACCCTAACCCTAACCCCAACCCCAACCCTAACCTAACCCTTGCTTCTACATTTTTGTTACACTGATCAGAGCCTCGCCCTAACTTATTTACATAATAGCTCTCTATTTTAACCCTAACCCTAACCCCACCCCCAACCCTAGCCCTAACCTTAACCAACCCTTTTTCTTTATGCCTAACCCTAACCCTAATCCTAATCCTAACCCTAGCCCTAATCCTAACCCTAACCCTAACCAACTCTTTTTCTTTATGCCTAACCCAAACTCTAATCCTAATCCTAATCCTAACCCTAATCCTAACCCTAACACCTAATCCTAATCCTAACCCTAATCGTAACCCCAACCCTAACCCCAACCCTTGCTTCTACCTTTTTGTTACACTGATCAGAGCCTCGCCCTAATTTATTTACATAATAGCTTTCTATTTTAACCCTAACCCTAACCCCACCCCCAACCCTAGCTCTAACCAACTCTTTTCGTTATGCGTAACCCTAACCCTAATCCTAATCCTAACCCTAATCCCAACCCTAACCCTAACCCCAACCCCAACCCTAACCCTTGCTTCTACCTTTTTGTTACACCGATCAGAGCCTCGCCCTAATTTATTTACATAATATCTTTCTATTTTAACCCTAACCCCAACCCTATACCCAACCCCAACCCTAACCTAAACCTTGCTTCTACATTTTTGTTACACTGATCAGAGCCTCGCCCTAATTTATTTACATAATAGCTTTCTATTTTAACCCTAACCCTAACCCTAACCCGAACCCCACCCCCAACCCTAGCTCTAACCAACTCTTTTCTTTATGCGTAACCCTAACCCTAATCCTAATCCTAACCCTAATCCCAACCCTAACCCTAACCCCAACCCCAACCCTAACCCTTGCTTCTACCTTTTTGTTACACCGATCAGAGCCTCGCCCTAATTTATTTACATAATAGCTTTCTATTTTAACCCTAACCCCAACCCTATACCCAACCCCAACCCTAACCTAACCCTTGCTTCTACATTTTTGTTACACTGATCAGAGCCTCGCCCTAAGTTATTTACATAATAGCTTTCTATTTTAACCCTAACCCCAACCCTAACCCTAACCCTAACCCTAACCAAACCCTTTTTGTTTAGGCCTAATCCAAACTCTAATCCTAATCCTAATCCTAACCCTAATCCTAATCCTAACCCTAATCCTAACCCTAACACCTAATCCTAATCCTAACCCTAATCCTAACCCCAACCCTAACCCCAACCCTTGCTTCTACCTTTTTGTTACACTGATCAGAGCCTCGCCCTAATTTATTTACATAATAGCTTTCTATTTTAACCCTAACCCTAACCCTAACCCCACCCCCAACCCTAGCTCTAACCAACTCTTTTCGTTATGCGTAACCCTAACCCTAATCCTAATCCTAACCCTAATCCCAACCCTAACCCTAACCCCAACCCCAACCCTAACCCTTGCTTCTACCTTTTTGTTACACCGATCAGAGCCTCGCCCTAATTTATTTACATAATAGCTTTCTATTTTAACCCTAACCCCAACCCTATACCCAACCCCAACCCTAACCTAACCCTTGCTTCTACCTTTTTGTTACACTGATCAGAGCCTCGCCCTAATTTATTTACATAATAGCTTTCTATTTTAACCCTAACCCTAACCCTAACCCCACCCCCAACCCTAGCTCTAACCAACTCTTTTCTTTATGCGTAACCCTAACCCTAATCCTAATCCTAACCCTAGTCCCAACCCTAACCCTAACCCCAACCCCAACCCTAACCCTTGCTTCTACCTTTTTGTTACACCGATCAGAGCCTCGCCCTAATTTATTTACATAATAGCTTTCTATTTTAACCCTAACCCCAACCCTAAACCCAACCCCAACCCTAACCTAACCCTTGCTTCTACATTTTTGTTACACTGATCAGAGCCTCGCCCTAAGTTATTTACATAATAGCTTTCTATTTTAACCCTAACCCCAACCCCAACCCTAACCCTAACCCTAACCCTTGCTTCTACCTTTGTGTTACACCGATCAGAGCCTCGCCCTAACTTATTTATATAATAGCTTTCTATTTTAACCCTAACCCCAACCCTAACCCTATCCATAACCCTAACCCTAACCCCAACCCCAACCCTAACCCTAACCCTAACCCTTGCTTCTACCTTTGTGTTACACCGATCAGAGCCTCGCCCTAACTTATTTACATAATAGCTTTCTATTTTAACCCTAACCCTAACCCCACCCGCAACCCTAGCCCTAACCCTAACCAACTCTTTTGCTTTATGCCTAACCCTAACCCTAATCCTAATCCTAACCCGAATCTTAACCCTAACCTTAATCCTAACCCTAACCCTAACCCTAACCCCAACCCCAACCCTAACCCTAACCCTAACCATTGCTTCTACCTTTGTGTTACACCGATCAGAGCCTCGCCCTAACTTATTTACATAATAGCTTAATATTTTAACCCTAACCCTAACCCTAACCCCACCCGCAACCCTAGCCTTAACCCTTGCTTCTACCTTTGTGTTACACCGATCAGAGCCACGCCCGAACTTATTTACATAATTGCTTTCTATTTTAACCCTAACCCTAAATCCAATCCTAACCCTAACCCTAACCCTTGCTTCTACCTTTTTGTTACACCGATCAGAGCCTCGCCCTAACTTATTTACATAATAGCTTTCTATTTTAACCCTAACCCTAACCCTAACCCTAACCCCACCCCCAACCCTAGCCCTAACCAACGCTTTTTCTTTATGCCTAACCCTAATCCTAATCCTAATCCTAACCCTAACCCTAAACCTAAACCTAAACCTAATCCTAACCCTAACCCTAATCCTAATCCTAACCCTAATCCTAACCCTAACCCTAACCCCCACCCCAACCCCAAACCTAACCCTTGCTTCTACCTTTTTGTTACACCGATCAGAACCTCGCCCTAAGTTATTTACATAATAGCTTTCTATTTTAACCCTAACCCTAACACCAACCCCAACCCCAATCCTATCCCTAACCCTTGCTTCTACCTTTGTGTTACACCGATCAGAGCCACGCCCTAACTTATTTACATAATTGCTTGCTATTTTAACCCTAACCCTAAACCCTACCCTAATCCTAACCCTAACCCTAACCCCCACCCCAACCCCAAACCTAACCCTTGCTTCTACCTTTTTGTTACACCGATCAGAACCTCGCCCTAAGTTATTTACATAATAGCTTTCTATTTTAACCCTAACCCTAACACCAACCCCAACCCCAATCCTATCCCTAACCCTTGCTTCTACCTTTGTGTTACACCGATCAGAGCCACGCCCTAACTTATTTACATAATTGCTTGCTATTTTAACCCTAACCCTAAACCCCACCCCCAACCCTAACCCTAACCCTAACCAACTCTTTTCTTTATGCCTAACCCTAACCCTAACCCTAACCCTAATCCTAATCCTAACCCTAACCCTAATCCTAACCCTAACCCTAATCCTAATCCTAACCCTAATCCTAACCCCAACTCTAACCCCAACTCTAACCCCAACCCTAACCCCAACCCTAACCCCAACCCCAACCCCAACCCTAACCTAACCCTTGCTTCTACCTTTTTGTTACACTGATCAGAGCCTCGCCCTAACTTATTTACATAATAGCTTTCTATTTTAACCTTAACCCTAACCCTAACCCCACCCCCAACCCTAGCCCTAACCAACTCTTTTTTTTTTATGCCTAACCCTAACCCTAATCCTAATCCTAATCCTAACCCTAATCCTAACCTTAACCCTAACCCTAACCCTAACCCTAATCCTAATCCTAACCCTAACCCTAATCTTAACCCTAACCCTAACCCTAACCCCAACCCCAACCCCAACCCTAACCCTTGCTTCTACCTTTTTGTTACACCGATCAGAACCTCGCCCTAATTTATTTACATAATAGCTTTCTATTTTAACCCTAACCCCAACCCTAACACCAACCCCAACCCTAGCCTAACCCTTGCTTCTACATTTTTGTTACACTGATCAGAGCCTCGCCCTAACTTATTTACAAAATAGCTTTCTATTTTAACCCTAACCCTAACCCCAACCCCAACCCCAATCCTATCCTTAACCCTTGCTGCTATCTTTGTGTTACACCGATCAGAGCCACGCCCTAACTTATTTACATAATTGCTTCCTATTTTAACCCTAACCCTAACCCTAACCCCAACCCCAACCGCAATCCTATCCTTAACCCTTGCTTCTACCTTTGTGTCACACCGATCATAGCCACGCCCTAACTTATTTACATAATTGCTTCTCTATTTTAACCCTAACCCTAAACCCAACCCCAACCCCAACCCTAACCCTAACCCTTGCTTCTACCTTTTTGTTACACCGATCAGAGCCTCGCCCTAACTTATTTACATATTAGCTTTCTATTTTAACCCTAACCCTAACCCTAAACCCACCCCCAACCCTAGCCCTAACCCTAACCAACTCTTTTTCTTTACGCCTAACCCTAATCCTAATCCTAACCCTAATCCTAACCCTAACCCTAATCCTAATCGTAATCCTAATCCTAACCCTAATCCTAATCCTAAACCCAACCCTAACCCCAACCCTAACCCTAACCCCAACCCCAAACCTAACCTAACCCTTGCTTCTACATTTTTGTTACACTGATCAGAGCCTCGCCCTAATTTATTTACATAATAGCTCTCTATTTTAACCCTAACCCTAACCTTAACCCCACCCCCAACCCTAGCCCTAACCTTAACCAACCCTTTTTCTTTATGCCTAACCCTAACCCTAATCCTAATCCTAACCCTAACCCTAATCCTAACCCTAACCCTAACCAACTCTTTTTCTTTATGCCTAACCCAAACTCTAATCCTAATCCTAATCCTAACCCTAATCCTAATCCTAATCCTAACCCTAATCCTAACCCTAACCCAAATCCTAATCCTAACCCTAATCCTAACCCCAACCCTAACCCCAACACTTGCTTCTACCTTTTTGTTACACTGATCAGAGCCTCGCCCTAATTTATTTACATAATAGCTTTCTATTTTAACCCTAACCCTAACCCTAACCCTAACCCCACCCCCAACCCTAGCTCTAACCAACGCTTTTCTTTATGCGTAACCCTAACCCTAATCCTAATCCTAACCCTAATCCCAACCCTAACCCTAACCCCAACCCCAACCCTAACCCTTGCTGCTACCTTTTTGTTACACCGATCAGAGCCTCGCCCTAATTTATTTACATAATAGCTTTCTATTTTAACCCTAACCCCAACCCTATACCCAACCCCAACCCTAACCTAACCCTTGCTTCTACATTTTTGTTACACTGATCAGAGCCTCGCCCTAACTTATTTACATAATAGCTTTCTATTTTAACCCTAACCCCAACCCTAACCCCAACCCCAACCCTAACCTAACCCTTGCTACTACCTTTTTGTTACACTGATCGGAGCCTCGCCCTAACTTATTTACATAATAGCTCCCTATTTTAACCCTAACCCCAACCCTAACCCCAACCCTAACCCTAACCCTAACCCTTGCTTCTACCTTTGTGTTACACCGATCAGAGCCTCGCCCTAACTTATTTATATAATAGCTTACTATTTTAACCCTAACCCCAACCCTAACCCTAACCATAACCCTAACCCTAACCCCAAACCCAACCCTAACCCTAACCCTAACCCTTGCTTCTACCTTTGTGTTACACCGATCAGAGCCTCGCCCTAACTTATTTACATGATAGCTTTCTATTTTAACCCTAACCCTAACCCCACCCGCAACCCTAGCCCGAACCCTAACCAACTCTTTTGCTTTATGCCTAACCCTAACCCTAACCCTAATCCTAATCCTAACCCGAATCTTAACCCTAACCCTAACCTTAATCCTAACCCTAACCCTAACCCTAACCCAACCCTAACCCTAACCCTAACCCTAACCCTAACCCCAACCCCAACCCTAACCCTAACCCTAACCCTTGCTTCTACCTTTGTGTTACACCGATCAGAGCCTCGCCCTAACTAATTTATATAATAGCTTTCTATTTTAACCCTAACCCTAACCCCAACCCTAACCCTAACCATAACCCTAACCCTAACCCTAACCCCAACCCCAACCCTAACCCTAACCATTGCTTCTACCTTTGTGTTACACCGATCAGAGCCTCGCCCTAATTTATTTACATAATAGCTTAATATTTTAACCCTAACCCTAACCCTAACCCCACCCGCAACCCTAGCCCTAACCCTAACCAACTCTTTTGCTCTATGCCTAACCCTAACCCTAATCCTAATCCTAACCCTAATCCTAACCCTAACCCAAACCCTAATCCTAACCCTAACCCTAATCCTAATCCTAACCCTAATCCTAACCCTAACCCTAACCCTAACCCCAAACCCAACCCTAACCCTTGCTTCTACCTTTTTGTTACACCGAGCAGAGCCTCGCCCTAACGTATTTACATAATAGCTTTCTATTTTAACCCTAACCCCAACCCCAACCCTAACCCTAACCCTAACCCCAACCCCAACCACAACCCTAACCCTAACCGTAACCCTTGCCTCTACCTTTGTGTTACACCGATCAGAGCCTCGCCCTAACTTATTTACACAATAGATTCTATTTTAACCCTAACCCTAACCCCAACTCCAACCCCAACCCTAAGCCTAACCTTTCCTTCTACCTTTTTGTTACACCGATCAGAACCTCGCCCTAACTTATTTACATAATAGCTTTCTATTATAACCCTAACCCCAACCCCAACCATAACCCTAACCCCAACCCCAACCCCAACCCTAACCTAACCTTTGCTTCTACCTTTTTGTTACACTGATCAGAGCCTCGCCCTAACTTATTTACATAATAGCTTTCTATTTTAACCCTAACCCCAACCCCAACCCTAACGCTAACCCTAACTCCAACCCCAACCCTAACCGTAACCCTTGCTTCTACCTTTGTGTTACACCGATCAGAGCCTCGCCCTAACTTATTTACATAATAGCTTTCTATTTTAACCCTAACCCTAACCCCAACTCCAACCCCAACCCTAAGCCTAACCCTTGCTTCTACCTTTTTGTTACACCGATCAGAGCCTCACCCTAACTTATTTACATAATAGCTTTCTATTTTAACCCTAACCCCAACCCCAACCCTAACCCTAACCCTAACTCCAACCCCAATCCTATCCTTAACCCTTGCTTCTACCTTTGTGTTACACCGATCAGAGCCACGCCCTAACTTATTTACATAATTGCTCTCTATTTTAACCCTAACCCTAACCCTAACCCCAACCCCAACCCCAATCCTATCCTTAACCCTTGCTTCTACCTTTGTGTTACACTGATCAGAGCCTCGCCCTAACTTATTTACATAATAGCTTTCTATTTTAACCCTAACCCTAACCCCAACTCCAACCCCAACCCTAAGCCTAACCCTTGCTTCTACCTTTTTGTTACACCGATCAGAGCCTCACCCTAACTTTTTTACATAATAGCTTTCTATTTTAACCCTAACCCTAACCCCAACCCCAACCCCAACCCCAACCCTAACCCTAACCCCAACCCCAACCCCAACCCTAACCTAACCCTTGCTTCTACTTTTTTGTTACACTGATCAGAGCCTCGCCCTAACTTATTTACATAATGGCTTTCTATTTTAACCCTAACCCCAACCCCAACCCTAACACTAACCCTAACCCCAACCCCAACCCTAACCCTAACCGTAACCCTTGCTTATACCTTTGTGTTACACCGATCAGAGCCTCGCCCTAACTTATTTACATAATAGCTTTCTATTTTAACCCTAACCCCAACCCCAACCCCAACCCTAACCCTAACCCTAACCCCAACCCCAACCCCAACCCTAACCAAACCCTTGCTTCTACCTTTTCGTTACACTGATCAGAGCCTCGCCCTAACTTATTTACATAATCGCTTTCTATTTTAACCCTAACCCCAACCCCAACCCCAACCCTAACCCTAACCCTAACCCAAACCCTTGCTTCTACCTTTGTGTTACACCGATCAGAGCCTCTCCCTAACTTATTTACATAATAGCTTTCTATTTTAACCCTAACCATAACCCCAACCCTAACCCTAACCCTAACAGTAACCCTTGCTTCTGCCTTTGTTTTACACCAATCAGAGCCTCTCCCTAACTTATTTACATAATAGCTTTCTATTTTAACCCTAACCCCAACCCCAATCCTAACCTCAACCCCAACCCTAACTCTAACCCTAACCCAAACCTAACCCTTGCTTCTACCTTTTTGTTACACCGATCAGAGCCTCGCCCTAACTTATTTACATAATAGCTTTCTATTTTAACCCTAACCCTAACCGCTAACCCTAAACCTATTTTAGTGACATATTTGAGTCCCGTAATGACCTGTAAATCCCTATAAAAGGACAGAGTCTCTAGCTTCAGAAAACACTGAAATGGTGGTAAGACTTACGGTAATATAAGAAGAGTGGAGCAAATCCTATTCTTCACTACAGTTTTAATGTCAGATGCTTGAAAAAGGAATGTTTGTTTGCCCAAGACTGGAATAGAACTACCAAGTAACACTTCATTTATTCATTATTACCAGAGGTGGGTAGTAACGCGCTACATTTACTCCGTTACATCTACTTGAGTAACTTTTGGGATAAATTGTACTTCTAAGAGTAGTTTGAATGCAACATACTTTTACTTTTACTTGAGTATATTTATAGAGAAGAAACGCTACTTTTACTCCGCTCCATTTATCTACATTCAGCTCGCTACTCGCTACTGGTTTTTATCCATCTGTTAATGCACGCTTTGTTTGTTTTGGTTTGTCAGACAGACCTTCAAAGTAGGATCTAGCACATGCCTGCGTTTCACCAATCAAATACAGTCACTGGTGACGTTTGACTCCGTTTCACCAATCAAATACAGTCACTGGTGACGTTTGACTCCGTTTCACCAATCAAATACAGTCACTGGTGACGTTTGACTCCGTTTCACCAATCAAATACAGTCACTGGTGACGTTTGACTCCGTTTCACCAATCAAATACACTCACTGGTGACGTTTGACTCCGTTTCACCAATCAAATACAGTCACTGGTGACGTTTGACTCTGTTTCACCAATCAAATACACTCACTGGTGACGTTTGACTCCGTTTCACCAATCAAATACACTCACTGGTGACGTTTGACTCTGTTTCACCAATCAAATACTCTCACTGGTGACGTTTGACTCCGTTTCACCAATCAAATACAGTCACTGGTGACGTTTGACTCCGTTTCACCAATCAAATGCAGTCACTGGTGACGTTTGACTCCGTTTCACCAATCAAATGCAGTCACTGGTGACGTTTGACTCCGTTTCACCAATCAAATACAGTCACTGGTGACGTTTGACTCCGTTTCACCAATCAAATACACTCACTGGTGACGTTTGACTCCGTTTCACCAATCAAATGCAGTCACTGGTGACGTTTGACTCCGTTTCACCAATCAAATGCAGTCACTGGTGACGTTTGACTCCTTTTCACCGATCAAACAGAGCCAGGCGGTCACATGATTAACTGCACATAAAGTTTCAGCGGCAAACAACAACAAGCTTAAGCTTACATGAACTCAACGTCAAATTTGAGGAAGCACATGGCGGTAAGTAACGTTAGTAGATATTTTGGCTGTCACCGTAGGCTGATGTTAGCTTCCCTGCTATGAATCACTGTACATCGTGTGGGGACATTTATTAACGCACTGCAGCCTCATAGACAGACACACACACACACACACACACACACACACACACACACACACACACACACACACACACACACACACACACACACACACACACACACACACACACTTGCTTACTTCTTGCTTACGGTTGTCCATCGATTCGATGATGACCATCTTCTTTTATTTATGAGTCTGCTGATGTTTGAAAAGTCCGATCCTGGATCCACAGATGCGGTTACAGACCGGGCATGTGAAAGAGGTGCTGGGGGGAGCAGGGGTGGCTTGGCGAGCATGCCTCTTCACGCGCTTTGCTGCACGGTGTTGTGTGCGCTGTTCCTCTGTATAATCCACTCCTTGTGAGGAGTGGGAGCGCCAGAGGTCTCGGCAGGAAGCAAGTTCCTCCAGTGAAGAGGGGTTGATCTGGCATCTCTTCAGTGTGGTCTTCATTTGGTCTTTGAACCGCTTCTTCTGCCCACCAGCACTGCGTTGGCCTAGGTGTAACTGACCATAGAGGATTCTGCGTGGGAGTCTATGGCTGGGCATTCGGATGACATGCCCCAACCACCTGAGTTGATGTTGGGTCATGATGGACTCCACGCTGCAGCTGCCTGCCCTCTCCAGCACTTCTGTGTGCGGCACTCTGTCCTTCCATGTGATGCCAAGGATCTTCTGCAGACATCTTACATGGAAGGTGTCCAGGCTTCTCAGATGGCGGCTGTAGATAGTCCATGCCTCACATCCGTACAGTAATGCAGTGATGCATACTGCTCTGTAGACCAGCACTTTGGTGTGGAGTTTGAGGTTGCTGTTCTGAAAAACCCTTCTCCTTAGACGACCAAAAGATGCTGATGCTTGCTTGAGGCGGTTCTGGATCTCGTCATCCATTGAGCAGGTGTCAGACATTATGCTCCCCAGGTATTTGAAGGTGGGCACCGTGAGCTGCTGTGAGGGTTATTGTGTGGTTTTGTGGGAGGTCAGCACTGGACTGACAAAGTACCTCTGTCTTCTGGGTGTTGATCGTCAGTCCCATTCTGGTATATGCAGTTACAGCTGCCGAGAGGGTGTTTTGCAGAGCCTCTGGTGTATGGAAAACCAGGGCACAGTCATCGGCGTATTGCAGCTCAATGATGGTCTCCGAGGTCAGCTTGGTAGTTGCCTGTAGCCTCCTGATGTTAAACAGGTTACCATCAAGCCTGAAGTCTATGGTAACTCCAGCCTGCTCCTCCATCCCCCTACGTAGCAGTGTTGTGACACAGACGAGGGAGATGTTGAAGAGAACTGGAGCCAGCACACTGCCCTGCCTCACTCCAGTTTTCACACCAAAGGGCTCTGAGTTGTGTCTTCCCACTACCACTCGGGCCATCATCCCACACACACACACACACACACACACACACACACACACACACACACACACACACACACACACACACACACGCACGCATGCATGCATACAAACACCAATCAGTGTGTTCCCAGGTGCAGCCCACACCTATCAGTTTATGGTTTGCGTAAAGGCTAACTTGTTATTTTCCTTTGTAATCTCTGCCTACTGAGCCTATGGTGCTGTTAAGTTATTATGGCTCAATTTGCCTTAATTTGTTTTATGTTAATGTCCATCCATCCATCCATCCATCTTCTTCCGCTTATCCGAGGTCGGGTCGCGGGGGCAGCAGCTTAAGCAGGGAAGCCCAGACTTCCCTCTCCCCAGCCACTTCGTCCAGCTCCTCCCGGGGGATCCCGAGGCGTTCCCAGGCCAGCCGGGAGAGATAGTCTTCCCAGCGTGTCCTGGGTCTTCCCCGTGGCCTCCTACCGGTCGGACGTGCCCGAAACACCTTCCTAGGGAGGCGTTCGGGTGGCATCCTGACCAGATGCCCGAACCACCTCATCTGGCTCTTCTCGATGTGGAGGAGCAGCGGCTTTACTTTGAGCTCCCCCCGAATGACAGAGCTTCTCACCCTATCTCTAAGGGAGAGCCCCGCCACCCGGCGGAGGAAACTCATTTCGGCCGCTTGTACCCGTGATCTTGTCCTTTCGGTCATGACCCAAAGCTAATGACCATAGGTGAGGATGGGAACGTAGATCGACCGGTAAATCGAGGGCTTTGCCTTCCGGCTCAGCTCCTTCTTCACCACAACGGATCGATACAGCGTCCGCATTACTGAAGACGCCGCACCGATCCGCCTGTCAATCTCACGATCCACTCCTCCCCCACTCGTGAACAAGACTCCGAGGTACTTGAACTCCTCCACTTGGGGCAAGATCTCCTCCCCAACCCGGAGATGGCACTCCACCCTTTTCCGGGAGAGAACCATGGACTCGGACTTGGAGGTGCTGATTCCCATCCCAATCGCTTCACACTCGGCTGCGAACCGATCCAGTGAGAGCTGAAGATCTTGGCCGGAGGAAGCCATCAGGACCACATCATCTGCAAATAGCAGTGACCTAATCTTGCAGCCACCAAACCAGATGTTATGTTATTTATGTTATGTTTATGTTATGTTATTTATCCGCATCCGCCAACCACTGCCCCATCTATGGGTCAAATAGTCGTCATTCCCCCTGCCCCCACCCCACCCGCTGCCTTGTGGTACCTTTGGGAGAAGGAAAGGCTATGGGAGTAAACCCAGACAGAAAATCAGGAGTGGAGCCCCTGAGGCGGCTGGGTGTCATTGCTGACCCCCTGCCGGCAGCTCCTGCAGCCAAGCCGATGCCAGATGTATTGCCTTGCTTTCCTCTGGGCCACATCGTCACGGCCGAGAGGGGGATCTTGATGTCTGGGCAACCCAAGATCTCCATACTTTCTGCCCAGGCTTGCGCCACGGAGAGGTCACTCCAGCCTCCCCCCTAAAGGGAGGAAACAACACGGAAGCTGGCAGTCTTAAGTTCCACCCGATTGGCGCCAGCTTCGACGGTGGGAGGAATCATTGAGAATGAACTCCCCCAGGCGCAACCCATCGTCACTACTGACGGACGGATGCCTATGATGTTATGTTATTTATGTTAATGTATTATTATTTGATATATATTATTGTTTTAGTTGCTTAAGAGATATTCCTGGCTCTGAATTTGCTCATTGCTATTTTTATGTTTTTGTGCATTATTTGTTGCCGTCATCATTAAACGAACAGGTTACTCATCAGTTACTCGGTACTTGAGTAGTTTTTTCACAACATACTTTTTACTTTTACTCAAGTAAATATTTGGGTGACCTTACTTTTACTTGAGTAGTAAATCTCTAAAGTAACAGTACTCTTACTTGAGTACAATTTCTGGCTACTCTACCCACCTCTGATTATAACGCATTATTACACAGGTACCCTCTTTACGTCCAAAAGTGACTAAAGCAGAACTGCGGGGCAGCGAGTGCCGACCAGGCTGGCAAGGCGTCCTCCTCACCACAGGTTAGCGTCTCCTCGAATGGAATCCTTGCTTTTAAAGATAGCGTGAGCCAAGGCTTTTCCGATAGGAAATCCGTGGCGAGCCAAGGCGATGCTGGGCTCAAACAGCTCGCTCCACGGCAGTCTGCCGTGTCTCTTGTGGGCCATCTCGTAGCCGCGGATCTCCCCTGGGATAGCGATGGACAATCCACCTGTCAGGTAGAAACATTATTACCGTATTTTCCGCACCATAAGCCGCCCTGGGTTATAAGCCGCGCCTTCAATGAACGGCATATTTCAAAACTTTGTCCACCTATAAGCCGCCCCGTGTTATAAGCCGCATCTAACTGCGCTAAAGGAATGTCAAAAAAACAGTCAGATAGGTCAGTCAAACTTTAATAATATATTAAAAACCAGAGTGATGTGGGCGCGCATGGAGTCGTATATCAACATGGACGGAGCTGCGTGAAAAAAGCCACCCGGCCTCTTCGCGTAAACTTACCTTAACCACTCGCTCATCTTTTCTTCATCCATCCATCCCTTCGAGTTAGCTTTTATGATGACGCCGGCTGGAAAGGTCTCTTTTGGCAAGGTCTTCCTTTTGAATATCACCATGGGTGGAAGTTTCTGGCCATTAGCATGGCAAGCTAGAACCACAGTGAAGGATGACTTCTCATTCCCTGTGGTGCGAATATTCACCGTACGTGCTCCCGTTGTATCCACAGTGCGGTTCACAGGAATATCAAAAGTCAGTGGAACCTCGTCCATGTTGATAATGTTCTCTGGCCGGATCTTTTTTTCAGCTATCTTGTTTTTACAATATGCACGGAAAGTAGCCAGCTTTTCTTGAAAGTCTTTAGGCAGTTGCTGTGAAATAGTAGTCCGTGTGCGGATGGAGAGATTGCGTCTTGGAAACCTGTCGCTTAGTAGGAGCCATTTTGTGGTCTTTACAGATGTAAACACACAAAGGAAATGAAACGTAATATCCGCGCGCTTCTTCTTCTTCTACGGGGGCGGGTGGTTGCTTACAGTAGAAGAAGAAGCGCTTCCTCTTCTATGGGGGCGGGTGCTTACCTTGGCGGTTGCTTGCGTAAAAGAAGAAGCACTTCCTCTTCTACGGGGAAAAAGATGGCGGCTATTTACCGTAGTTGCGAGACCTAAACTTTATGAAAATGAATCTTAATATTAATCCATATATAAAGCGCACCGGGTTATAAGCCGCACTGTCAGCTTTTGAGTAAATTTGTGGTTTTTAGGTGCGGCTAATAGTGCGGAAAATACGGTAATCATGGACCATGTTTTGGTCACTAAAAATACTTAGTACTTCAATATCTGCTTGTCACCTTGGCATATGATTTTAAACTAAGTTATCCATCAATCTGTGTATTGACAATGTGATGAAATGTAATATAATAAATCTGAGGGCAGCCATAATGTTGGTGTGGCCCTCAGTATAAACAAGAGACAGGACTGCGGAGCTGGTGCTGAGCCGGTCCGGGACGGACAAGCTTCACAGTGTCTTGGCTGAATGAGCAAGTATCAGACACCTCGGTCTCCTTGGACGCATCCTCGCTCATCCATGCGGACTGGACACTGGGTGAGAGTTAGTTGCTTTGTTGGGTCTGCTCCTGTCTCTGGCCATGCTCCCCCCACCCCAGCAGACGATGGCGTGGAACACCGCAGAGGCCACCACAGTGTATATGTTTTTTGTTTGTTGTTGTTTTACTTTTGTGGCTGTGTGTAGAAGTGTCTAGTTGCATCAGCTCTGCTCTTTTAATTTCTTTAATGTCCTTTGTGTTCTTTGATGTTTCCCTCTTACACACATGCTAATGTGTGCTATGGCTATGAGGTTTTTGTTTACCTTGGCCTCAGTCTGGACCCCCTCTCCAGGGGCCCAGGCTTAGACTGAATATTTTATTTTCTCACCACAGTCTCCCCACGTTTACTTGTTTCTCACCTTTTTTGTAAGGGGCGCCGGAAATTGGCAGACCCGTCAGCGATCCTGTTTTGTTTCCCTGTAATATTTGATCCTGTTGTGTCTCCCCGTAATGTTGATCCTGTTGTGTCTCCCTGTAATGTTTGATCCTGTTGTGTCTCCCTGTAATGTTTGATCCTGTTCTGTCTCCCTGTAATGTTTGATCCTGTTCTGTCTCCCTATAATGTTTAATCCTGTTCTGTCTCCTTATAATGTTTGATCCTGTTCTGTCTCCCTGTAATGTTTCATCCTGTTCTGTCTCCCTGTAATGTCTGATCCTGTTCTTTCTCCCTGTAATGTTTGATCCTGTTGTGTCTCCCTGTAATGTGTGATCCTGTTCTGTCTCCCTGTAATGTCTGATCCTGTTCTGTCTCCCTGTAATGTTTAATCCTGTTCTGTCTCCCTGTAATGTTTGATCCTGTTGTGTCTCCCTGTAATGTTTGATCCTGTTCTGTCTCCATGTAATGTTTGATCCTGTTCTGTCTCCTTGTAATGTTTGATCCTGTTCTGTCTCCCTGTAATGTCTGATCCTGTTCTGTCTCCCTGTAATATTTGATCCTGTTCTGCCTCCCTGTAATGTTTGATCCTGTTCTGCCTCCCTGTAATGTTTGATCATATCCTGTCTCCCTGTAATGTTTGATCCTGTTCTGTCTCCATGTAATGTTTGATCCTGTTCTGTCTCCCTGTAATGTCTGATCCTGTTCTGTCTCCATGTAATGTTTGATCCTGTTCTGTCTCCTTGTAATGTTTGATCCTGTTCTGTCTCCCTGTAATGTTTGTCTGCTCTTGAATGGGATTGTACTGAAAATCTTAAATATTAAAATATTTCTGATTCTGATTCTCTTTCACATTTTTATGAAGTGAAGTGAAGTGAATTATATTTATATAGCGCTTTTCTCTAGTGACTCAAAGCTCTTTTACATAGTGAAAGCCAATATCTAAGTTCCATTTAAAGCAGTGTGAGTGGCACTGGGAGCAGGTGGGCAAAGCGTCTTGCCCAAGGACACAACGGCAGTGACTAGGATGGCGGAAGCGGGGATCGAACCTGGAACCCTCAAGATGCTGGCACGGCCCCACTAAAAGGGGAGAAGATGCAGCTCTCGCCAACCATATTCTGGGGCGCAAATCAGTCAGATGAGGGTTCATTGTTCCAAAATGTACAATGGGAAACTGACCTAAGCTGTATGACGATGTTGACATGTGGCGACGAATAAGATCATAAAATGTAAGAATGAGGTGGAACAAAAATGAAAAGTGTGATTGCACCTGCACGAGAAAGCTGGGTGTTGTTGCCAAACATGTCCTCAGTGGCGTTCTTGGGTGCCGTCTCCCTGGCATCAATAGTTTCTACCTTCCCTGTCAAGCAGAACGTGTGCACAAAGGTGAATTTCCCTCCAATAAAACACATTAAAAATACTGATTTATATTTATAGTCACCAGTGGAAGCATTGTAGATGACAAAGAAGACTCCGCCTCCGATGCCCATACTGTGAGCATTAAAAAGGCCAACACACAGCAAGGCGGCAATGGAAGCATCCACCGCAGAACCGTTCTTCTTCAGAATGTCCCTAAACATGCATGTAGTTATGTATGCACAAACACTATACAGGTAAAAGCCAGTAAATTAGAATATTTTGAAAAACTTGATTTATTTCAGTAATTGCATTCAAAAGGTGTAACTTGTACATTATATTTATTCATTGCACACAGACTGATGCATTCAAATGTTTATTTCATTTAATTTTGATGATTTGAAGTGGCAACAAATGAAAATCCAAAATTCCGTGTGTCACAAAATTAGAATATTACTTAAGGCTAATACAAAAAAGGGATTTTTAGAAATGTTGGCCAACTGAAAAGTATGAAAATGAAAAATATGAGCATGTACAATACTCAATACTTGGTTGGAGCTCCTTTTGCCTCAATTACTGCGTTAATGCGGCGAGGCATGGAGTCGATGAGTTTCTGGCACTGCTCAGGTGTTATGAGAGCCCAGGTTGCTCTGATAGTGGCCTTCAACTCTTCTGCGTTTTTGGCTCTGGCATTCTGCATCTTCCTTTTCACAATACCCCACAGATTTTCTATGGGGCTAAGGTCAGGGGAGTTGGCGGGCCAATTTAGAACAGAAATACCATGGTCCGTAAACCAGGCACGGGTAGATTTTGCGCTGTGTGCAGGCGCCAAGTCCTGTTGGAACTTGAAATCTCCATCTCCATAGAGCAGGTCAGCAGCAGGAAGCATGAAGTGCTCTAAAACTTGCTGGTAGACGGCTGCGTTGACCCTGGATCTCAGGAAACAGAGTGGACCGACACCAGCAGATGACATGGCACCCCAAACCATCACCCAACCATGCAAATTTTGCATTTCCTTTGGAAATCGAGGTCCCAGAGTCTGGAGGAAGACAGGAGAGGCACAGGATCCACGTTGCCTGAAGTCTAGTGTAAAGTTTCCACCATCAGTGATGGTTTGGGGTGCCATGTCATCTGCTGGTGTCGGTCCACTCTGTTTCCTGAGATCCAGGGTCAACGCAGCCGTCTACCAGCAAGTTTTAGAGCACTTCATGCTTCCTGCTGCTGACCTGCTCTATGGAGATGGAGATTTCAAGTTCCAATAGGACTTGGCGCCTGCACACAGCGCAAAATCTACCCGTGCCTGGTTTACGGACCATGGTATTTCTGTTCTAAATTGGCCCGCCAACTCCCCTGACCTTAGCCCCATAGAAAATCTGTGGGGTATTGTGAAAAGGAAGATGCAGAATGCCAGACCCAAAAACGCAGAAGAGTTGAAGGCCACTATCAGAGCAACCTGGGCTCTCATAACACCTGAGCAGTGCCAGAAACTCATCGACTCCATGCCACGCCGCATTAACGCAGTAATTGAGGCAAAAGGAGCTCCAACCAAGTATTGAGTATTGTACATGCTCATATTTTTCATTTTCATACTTTTCAGTTGGCCAACATTTCTAAAAATCCCTTTTTTGTATTAGCCTTAAGTAATATTCTAATTTTGTGACACACGGAATTTTGGATTTTCATTTGTTGCCACTTCAAATCATCAAAATTAAATGAAATAAACATTTGAATGCATCAGTCTGTGTGCAATGAATAAATATAATGTACAAGTTACACCTTTTGAATGCAATTACTGAAATAAATCAAGTTTTTCAAAATATTCTAATTTACTGGCTTTTACCTGTATATATATGTAGTTATGTATGCACAAACACTATATATGCATGTAGTTACGTGTGCACAAACACTATATAAACAACACATTTGGCTTCTTACCTTCCAACCTCGGAGCACTTGCCAGCATCAGCAGCAACAGCAGCCCTTGAGAAGAAGTACCCGGTGGGCGGGGCCATGTATTTCTTCCCCAAGCCCATGAACACGCCCAGGAGCAGGCTCACCAGAGCCACCAGAAGCACCACCATACCAGCAATCAGGGGCTTCGCAACCATTTTCCTGAAATGAGGAATCAACATAGAG
Source organism: Nerophis lumbriciformis (assembly GCF_033978685.3). Taxonomy (NCBI): domain Eukaryota; kingdom Metazoa; phylum Chordata; class Actinopteri; order Syngnathiformes; family Syngnathidae; genus Nerophis; species Nerophis lumbriciformis. The sequence goes on from NC_084559.2 coordinate 8,537,520, forward strand.
CCTTGTCAGGGCACATGTAGACAAAACATTTACCCACGTTTTCGTGCGTAGTAATAATCATGTATATATATTATCACACAACTTTAGTATGCTTAAAGTCCGTTGCTATAGTTATTAGCTATTGTGCTCAAGCTGCATTTTTTTTCTATCTGTGTAAGGACAAAACTTCTTGTCTGAGGGGTGACCTCAGCCGCAGATGTTATCTTTGTTTTAGCCCGCTAACAGCCAAGGACTTCAAGGACCTCAACGAAGACAAGATGACAGCACGCAGACGAAGGAGAAACAAGGCGATCACAAGGCTTCAGCACTTTCCGTCACGTATTGTGCGTACTGGACCTGCTTTGCACGATATATGTGACCACTCCTTTTAGAGGCGGCCTCTATGATGTTTACTGTGGAACTCCTGAATAAATAGAGGGACGCGGGAGCTGTACCTTAGAGCGTTGGGCGAGACTGTGACTAAGTGTGCAGCTCCATGCGTTCTCCCCATGAGCTAAATTGAACTCTGTCTTTGCATGATTCCTTGCTTCTTGTCTGATTAATAGATGTCATCAGTGTTTCAACCTCGGATTCAGTAGGAACAGTGTGGTTTTCGTCCTGGTCGTGGAACTGTGGACCAACTCTATACTCTAGGCAGGGTCCTTGAGGGTGCATGGGAGTTTGCCCAACCAGTCTACATGTGCTTTGTGGACTTGGAGAAGGCATTCGACCGTGTCCCTCGGGAAGTCCTGTGGGGAGTGCTCAGAGAGTATGGGGTAACGGACTGTCTTATTGTGGCAGTTCGCTCCCAGTACGATCAGTGCCAGAGCTTGGTCCGCATTGCCGGCAGTAAGTCGGACACGTTTCCAGTGAGGGTTGGACTCCGCCAAGGCTGCCCTTTGTCACCCATTCTGTTCTGAACTTTTATGGACAGAATTTCTAGGCGCAGTCAAGGCGTTGAGGGGATCTGGTTTGGTGGCTGCAGGATTAGGTCTCTGCTTTTTGCAGATGATGTGGTCCTGATGGCTTCCTCCGGCCAAGATCTTCAGCTCTCACTGGATCGGTTCGCAGCCGAGTGTGAAGCGACTGGGATGAGAATCAGCACCTCCAAGTCCGAGTCCATGGTTCTCTCTCGGAAAAGGGTGGAGTGCCATCTCCGGGTTGGGGAGGAGATCTTGCCCCAAGTGGAGGAGTTCAAGTACCTCGGAGTCTTGTTCACGAGTGAGGGAAGAGTGGATCGTGAGATCGACAGGCGGATCGGTGCGGCGTCTTCAGTAATGCGGACGCTGTATCGATCCGTTGTGGTGAAGAAGGAGCTGAGCCGGAAGGCAAAGCTCTCAATTTACCGGTCGATCTACGTTCCCATCCTCACCTATGGTCATGAGCTTTGGGTTATGACCGAAAGGACAAGATCACGGGTACAGGCGGCCGAAATGAGTTTCCTCCGCCGGGTGGCGGGGCTCTCCCTTAGAGATAGGGTGAGAAGCTCTGTCATTCGGGGGGAGCTCAAAGTAAAGCCGTTGCTCCTCCACATCGAGAGGAGCCAGATGAGGTGGTTCGGGCATCTGGTCAGGATGCCACCCGAACGCCTCCCTAGGGAGGTGTTTAGGGCACGTCCGACCGGTAGGAGGCCGCGGGGAAGACCCAGGACACGTTGGGAAGACTATGTCTCCCGGCTGGCCTGGGAACGCCTCGGGGTCCCACAGGAAGAGCTGGACGAAGTGGCTGGGGAGAGGGAAGTCTGGGCTTCCCTGCTTAGGCTGCTGCCCCCGCGACCCGACCTCGGATAAGCGGAAGAAGATGGATGGATGGATGGATGGATGCAAAGACAAGATATTTCATGTTCAAACTGGAAAACGTTGTTAGTTTTTGCAAATATTAGCTCATTTGGAATTTGATGCCTGCAACATGTTTCAAAAAAGCTGGCACAAGTGGCAAAAAAAGAGTGAGAAAGTTGAGGAATGCTCATCAAAGACTTATTTGGAACATCCCACAGGTGAGCGGGCAAATTGGGAACAGGTGGGTGCCATGATTGGGTATTTCCATGAAATGCTCAGTCATTCACAAACAAGGACGGGGGGCGAGGGTCACCACTTTGTCAACAAACGCCTGAGCAAATTGTTTAAGAACAACATTTCTCAACAAGGAATTTAGGGATTTCACCAATCTACGCTCCGTAATATCATCAAAAGGTTCAGAGAATCTGGAGAAATCACTGCACGTAAGCGGCAAGGCTGCAAACCAACATTGAATGCCCGTGACCTTGGATCCCTCAGGCGGCGCTGCATCAAAAAAGCGACATCGGTGTGTAAAGGATATCACCACATGGGCTCAGGAAGACTTCAGAAAACCACTGTCAGTAACTACAGTTGGTCGCTACATCTGTAAGTGCAAGTTAAAACTCTACTATGCAAAGCCAAAGCCATTTTTATCAACAACACCCAGAAGCGCCGCCGGCTTCGCTGCGCCCGAGCTTTGTTTTTTACATGCTTGCTTGTCCTTGGCCGCCCTGCTCCCGCTCTGTTTTGTTCCTCTTATTCGTGGTCATGTCAGAAAGTGGAAGGCCTGACAACACCTGTCTGCAATTACCTTTATTGTATCGTGATCCCTCCTATTGAATCTGATGACTTGCAGCTGCTGGTTGCTGGTTCGATCCTTTGTGTTTCTCCGAGTCAGGACTATGCTAACCTTCCTCCTGCCACTTCACTGGCAAGTATTTTTGGTATGTCTTTTATTTGCTACTTTGTTTTTTGGGCTCAGCGTCACCCAGCCTTTATTTTTGTACTTTGTTTCTTTTTTTTCATAGTGTGAATGAATTACCAGTAAGAGACGTGGAGAAGGGAAATGATTAAATAAGCTCTGCCTCTTCCTGTTGTTATCCAGACATGTTGAATTGTAACCACATGTCACATGTCTGAAACAAATAAATCAGACTCTCGGCTACCATTGGTGTGGTAGAATCAGAGGTGGGTAGTAACGCGCTACATTTATTCCGTTACATCTACTTGAGTAACTTTTGGGATGAATTGTACTTCTAAGAGTAGTTTTAATGCAACATACTTTTACTTTTACTTGAGTATATTTATAGAGAAGAAACGCTACTTTTACTCCGCTACTTTTATCTACATTCAGCTCGCTACTCGCTACTAATTTTTATCGATCTGTTAATGCACGCTTTGTTTGTTTTGGTCTGTCAGACAGACCTTCAAAGTGCCTGCCTTACTGGTGACGTTTCACTTCGTTCCACCAATCAGATGCAGTCACTGGTGACGTTGGACCAATCAAACAGAGCCAGGCGGTCACATGACCTGACTTAAACAAGTTGAAAAACTTATTGGGGTGTTACCATTTAGTGGTCAATTGTACGGAATATGTACTGTACTGTGCAATCTACTAATAAAAGTTCCAATCAATCAATCAAAAGTGTGAAGGAAAAAAGATCCTTTTTTTATTTCAACCGTACATCCCGTCAAAAGCCTAAAGACTGACTGCACAGTTCCTGTCTTCACAATAAAAGTGCCGCTCCATCGCGCCTGCGCTTTCAAAACAAGAGTCTCCGAAAGCCGGCGCAAACAAGCTAGCAAGCTACGGAGTTTGCCGCCAATGTATTTCTTGTAAAGTGTATAAAAACGAATATGGAAGCTGGACAAATAAGATGCCAAAAACCAACCACTTTCATGTGGTATTAGACAGAAAGGAGGAACTTTTTTTCTCCTCCATTTGAAAACGTGGACGCTATCATCACTACTGTCTGATTACAATCAATGCAAGTCATCAGAATCAGGTAATACACCAACTTATATTCTTGTCTTCATGAAAGAAAGGAATCTATATGTGTTAAACATGCATGTATATTCATTAAAACACCTTTAACATGTAAACAAAAACGGCAAAATAAATAAATATAAATTATATACTGTATACATCAATGTATGTATATATATATGTGTGTGTGTGTGTATATATATATATATATATATATATATATGTGTGTGTGTGTGTGTGTGTATATATATATACATTATGTATATGTGTATATATATATATATATATATGTGTGTGTGTGTGTGTGTGTGTGTGTGCATATATATATATATATATATGTGTGTGTGTGTATATATATATATATATATGCGTGTGTATATATATATATATATGTCTTAATAAGGTTATCCAAAAAATAGTGCTCGATACCGTAGTAGAGCGCAATATATGTATGTGTGGGGAAAAAAATCACAAGACTACTTCATCTCTACAGGCCTGTTTCATGAGGGGGTTCCCTCAATCATCAGGAGATTTTAATGGGAGCATTCACATACCATGGTTTATATAGGGCACAGAGTGGGTGGGTACAGGCTGGCGTAGGGGCGTGGTGATTGGCTCATGTGTTACCTAGGAGGTGTTTCCGTCTGTGGCGGCATGCTGATACAATTTCGCTATCGATGCTGTCATCTAGCAAAGCTGAATTTGACCAAGCAACCCCGCCGTACCAAAAAGCCCTTGATGAAAGCGGATACAATTTCACCCTCACCTATGAACCCACGCCTGGAAACCAACCAAAAAAGAACAGAAAACGAAACAACATCAGCTGGTACAACCCCCCATACAGCAAAAACGTCTCAACGAACATTAGACACAAATTCCTCAATCTGATTGACAAACACTTTCCCAAAGACAACACCCTAAGAAAAGTATTCAACAAGAACAACATTAAATTGAGCTACAGCTGCATGAACAATATACGACAAATCATCTCAAACCACAACAAAACAATTGCAAATGAGCCGTCGGCCCCCGGACAGAGCGACCCCAAAACCAACAAAGGCTGCAACTGCCGCAAGAAACCTGATTGCCCTCTCAACGGGGGGTGCTTGCAAACATCAGTTGTCTACCAATCTAAGGTAACACGCAAGGACATTAACACATCCGACACATATGTAGGATTAACCGAGGGAGAGTTTAAAACCAGATGGAACAATCACAAGGCTTCTTTCAGGAACCAAAACCTGCGGAATACCACAGAACTCAGCAAACACATTTGGGACCTCAAAGACAATAATGTTGAATATTCAATAACATGGCAAATTCTTGCATCCAGCACACCTTACAATAGTGGTAATAAAAGATGCAACCTATGCTTGAAAGAGAAACTGTTTATTATTTACCGTCCAGACCTGTCATCCCTCAACAAGCGCAGCGAAATTGTAACAGCATGCCGCCACAGACGGAAACACCTCCTAGGTAACACATGAGCCAATCACCACGCCCCTACGCCAGCCTGTACCCACCCACTCTGTGCCCTATATAAACCATGGTATGTGAATGCTCCCATTAAAATCTCCTGATGATTGAGGGAACCCCCTCATGAAACAGGCCTGTAGAGATGAAATAGTCTTGTGATTTTTTTTTCCCACACATACATATATATATATATATATATATATATACATATATATATATATATATATATATATATATATATATATATATATATATATATATATATATATATATATATGATATGTGTGTGTATGTTACTCATTAGTTACTCAGTACTTGAGTAGTTTCTTCACAACATACTTTTTACTTTTACTCAAGTAAATATTTGGGTGACTACTCCTTACTTTTACTTGAGTAATAAATCTCTAAAGTAACAGTACTCTTACTTGAGTACAATTTCTGGCTACTCTACCCACCTCTGGGTAGAATAAGGAAAGTAAAATAATAGTATGATGATTGTGGATCAGCATGTTTTACTTCACATGTTCCCTGCTGTTGCTAAATGTGCTTCCAGGTAAGCCGTATTAAAGATGCTGCTTGCTTGCTTCCTTTGATTGCATCTAAATCTAATCACCACAGTCCTGGTCCCAATCTCCCAGGTTAAGAGTCTGCCTGAGCGAGGACTAATCTAAATCACAGATGACAACATACTCTTGTTACCTCGTATGCCCGCACCACACCATCACCATCTTCTCCTGTTTTTTCCCAAAATGCTGACCGTGTTCCACTTTACGGATCCCACGCATTTCCAGGTGTCCCTGTGAACCATAAAAATTGAGCGATCAACGATAAAAAGCAGTAGAAAATGGACATGTGGTTACCTCCGGCTGCAGGTGTACTTCATTTTGTGACCAAGGATTACAGTAACGCGGGTGTCAAACTCCTTGTCCTTGAGGGCCACACTTGTGACAGTGAATATATTAGCGCCTCATGTTAGTTTACAATTGCATATGTTATTATTAGGGTTGCAAAATTCCAGGAATATTCAAAGTTGGAAACTTTTGATGGGAATTAACGGGAAATGAATGGGAATAAACATTGAATGCAACATGCTAGATCTTGCAACATGATTATTAGCTAAAACAACCTGATTTCATGCAAATTCAGTTGAATTTCAACCCTGCACTGTGCATTCCTCCATCACATGCGTGCTACACACTACAGCAGGGCTATTGAGGCCACACTAGTATTTGAGCCCAAGGACTTCATCCACTCAGGTAAGTGTTGTGTTAGTGACGAGGGGGTTTACGCAGCTTGCTTCGAGGATTGTTCTCCCAAGGACGCAAACGGACTACTCTGGACGTGGCTTCAAGGTAAAAACATGATTTAATCCTGACTATAATTCAACATAGTACAAAACAAAGGCACTACTTAGCGTAGGATACAAAAACTAACACTAAGACAGGACCAACGTTCCCTCTAAGGTGCGCGCCTGTGCAATTGCGCACTGCTCAAGCGTCCTCTGTGCACGGCAAATCTATGCCGCGCACAAAATCAAATAAAAAAATAAGCGCATAACAATTTTCGACACACGGACACGACAGAGAAAACAGTTTTCGTTATCACTGTTCAAATATTGTAACGTCTGTCGAGACGCTTTGAGGACATGAATTCCATCCATCACTTTACTGAGCAAAACTCTTTATTGTCAGCCATAAACACATCACCAAAACATTAGTAAAAAAATGTATATCTAGCAAAAGTAGTCATTTTCTGCAGTACAAACCAGACCAAAAGCAACTTTGTTATATCAACAGCCGCTCGCTCTTTCTCACTTGCACCAACACATGCACATATGGCACTTAGCCAGTGATGCGTTTACAGCCACAAAAAAAGTCGGACAACTCCAACACCACACATAAAGTGTCATTCCAGGTCGCTACACTATGATTCACCAATCAAATGTCTGCTTATTCTAGTGTCATTTATTAGGAATCTTCATTTATAAATATTAATCATGAAATGCTGTTAGTATATTAAATAAATACTAATAAAAATATATTTTTTACAAACAGGAAGTTGCAGGAATGTACACATGATCCCCTGCTTACATCTCATTGTGCAACATGTGAATGCTTTAATGGGAACTAAATGCAATGTCTTGAGGGCCACACTTGTGACAGTGAATATATTAGCGCCTCATGTTATTTCACAATTTCATATGTTATTATTAGGGTTGCAAAATTCCAGGAATATTCAAAGTTGGAAACTTTTGATGGGAATTAACGGGAATTAATGGGAAATGAATGGGAATAAGCATTGAATGCAACATGCTAGATCTTGCAACATGATTATTAGCTAAAACAACCTGATTTCATGCAAATTCAGTTGAATTTCAACCCTGCACTGTGCATTCCTCCATCACATGTGCAGTGCATTCTTCCATCACACTACAGCAGGGCTATTGAGGCCACACTAGTATTTGAGCCCAAGGACGTCATCCACTCAGGTAAGTGTTGTGTTAGTGACGAGGGGGTTTACGCAGCTTGCTTCGAGGATTGTTCTCCCAAGGACGCAAACGGACTACTCTGGACGTGGCTTCAAGGTAAAAACATGATTTAATCCTGACTATAACTCAACAAAGTACAAAGCAAAAGGCGCTCACAAAACAAAGGCACTACTTAGCGTATGATACAAAAACTAACACTAAGACATGACCAACGTTACCTCTAAGGTGCGCGCCTGTGCAATTGCGCACTGCTCAAGCGTCCTCTGCACACGGCAAATCTATGCCGCGCACAAAATCAAATAAAAAAATAAGCGCATAACAATTTTCGACACACGGACACGACAGAGAAAACAGTTTTCGTTATCACTGTTCAAATATTGTAACGTCTGTCGAGACGCTTTGAGGACATGAATTCCATCCATCACTTTACTGAGCAAAACTCTTTATTGTCGGCCATAAACACATCACCAAAACATTAGTAAAAAAAATGATATCTAGCAAAAGTGGTCATTTTCTGCAGTACAAACCAGACCGAAAACAACTTTGTTATATCAACAGCCGCTCGCTCTTTCTCACTTGCGCCAACACATGCACATATGGCACTTAGCCAGTGATGCGTTTACAGCCACACAAAAAGTCGGACAACTCCAACACCATACATAAAGTGTCATTCCAGGTCGCTACACTATGATTTACCAATCAAATGTCTGCTTATTCTAGTGTCATTTATTAGGAATCTTAATTTATAAATATTAATCATGAAATGCTGTTAGTATATTAAATAAATACTAATAAAAATATATTTTTTTACAAACAGGAAGTTGCAGGAATGTACACATGATCCCCTGCTTACATCTCATTGTGCAACATGTGAATGTTTTAATGGGAACTAAATGCAATGTCTGAAAGGGGTACACATTATTTCCAAAGCAGGACCTCCACCCAGACAAACAATACAAGTACACAGTTTGTGAAAAACAACATTTGTTTCTATTGTCATTGTAAGTGGGCCTAAACACTTATATTAGAAAATAACCTCATGGAAATGACTGCTGTCATTTGATTATTACACTTTCCATCATTGCTAACTGTGGCATGAATAAACAAACCTTACGTGGGCACGGCATGAATCGAACAATACAGAGCATGAATCTATGGCATGGAAACCAGCAACGAGAACTATGGCATGGACAGAGCAAAAACAGAGTAATGTCGCCAGGACGACTAACTGAAAAAACAGGCTTAAATAATAGTCTCTTGATTAGAACAGGTGCGTGCATAAGGCAGGTGAAACTATTGAGTAGTCATGGAAACCAAACAAACAGGAGTGCACAAAAACAGGAACTAGTGGAGTCCAAAAATCAACAGAACATAACCAAACAAAACATGATCCAGACCACAGATCATGACATTTTGATGATATTACTTTTTTTTTTTAAAGACGACTCCAATTGTTTAGCTGACTATTTATATCTGTGTTGCATTGCATTAGTGTTTTTACAAGCTTCTCATCTTATTCTACAGAATAAGATGGACGGGGTCCAACTTTGAATAATCAAAAAAATGGCCAAAATGTCCAAACTTCCCGTGGTAAATTTACGGAAAGTTTCTGGAAATTTACCGGAAACTTTCCACCCCTTTGCAACTCTAGTTATTATTCCACAATAACCTATGAATTCATCATATTTGTTACTGAAGTGTATTTCTGCTCTTGTCATCCTCGTCCGGGCAGAGGGATGACTCGGCAGTGCGGCTGGATCAAAAGAACAAAAGTTGCTTCATTACAAGCGAGTGTCATTATACAGGTCTGCAGTTCCCTGGAGGAGGTCAGGGTCAAGAAAACGAGGCACTCCTAACTTGGAGAAGCCAAACCATCAGTTTTTATATTCATCCTTCCTGTCTCTGGGTGTGTGTGCTAAGTCAGGAGAGCACATCCTGACCATCAGGACTCCTCTTCCTCCTATCCTTTAAATCGCAAAAAGCAGCTGCCTGACCAGGGCTTCAAAAATCTGTAGAGACTCCTCCCACCCCCACCAAGGACTGTTCTCACTGCTGGACTCCGGAAAGAGGTTTCACAGCCTCCGTAGCAGAACCTCCAGGTTCTGTAACAGCTTCTTCCCTCAGGCCACAAGACTCTTGAACGCATCATAATAATTCCCCTGGACTATAAATACAATAGAACATACATCCACAAACCTGGATGCATATGCAAACGTTTATTGCTCTTTTATCCTGCACTACAACCAGCTAATGCAACAAAATGTCGTTCTTATCCATACTCCATCCATCCACCCATTTTCTACCGCTTGTCCCGTGCTGTAAAGTTCAAATTTGAATGACAATAAAGGAAGTCTAAAAAGAGATGTCCGTGTGTAAGTGTCTGAAAAACAACTGCTTTAAGTCATAACTTAAGCGTTGAGCTAGACAGGTAGTCTCTTCTCAAGGATAGGGCTATCACTTTTGCATTCCGAAGTCCCAATTAGGGCCTCTTTCCTACGAGAAGTGATCCAATCCACCTGTGAATATCAAACTAAGAGGCCTTATCTTATCATGTGCTCAAACTGAAATACCACTATTTACTTAAACTTGGTGGTTTGCTTTCTCCAAAGTGAATATAAACATTCACCATATGTAGATTATGATATGAGTTCATTCATTCACTTCGTTATTAACAAACTGATGGATAGTTTGCTTTGAAATAATAAGTCAAGTTGACAATCAGGTATCTTGGGATTTTTAATGACATAAAAATGCTTGGGTTATCTGGTTACACGGTCAGATGACGTTCAAGTTTAGAAACTATTGCATCTCAGTACAAAATTGACAAAACACATACGTTTAGCAAAACAAGTTAAAGTGCCGGATCACCAGACTCTTTACTATTTGGCGACTATCCAGGTGTTATTCTAGCTATTCTACAAAATGGGTAATTTGTTTATATTTTTTCTGTCCGGAACAAATGGATTGATTTCCATCCCCAGCAGGCACAGGACATTGATACGTACATGTCCTTTAAAAAACTGACCTTGAAACACCCTTGCAAAATAGTTGTACTTGTAAATTCAGACAACTTTGCATCCACGTTGTTGGTTGGAAAATGACCAAATTTGGCAATATAGTGCCCTCCATCCATCCATTTTCTACCGCTTAAACCCTTCGGGGTCGCGGGGGGCGCTGGAGCCTATTTCAGCTACAATCGGGCGGAAGGCGGGGTACACCCTGGACAAGTCGCCACCTCATCGCAGGGCCAACACAGATAGACAGACAACATTCACACTCACATTCACACACTAGGGCCAATTTAGTGTTGCCAATCAACTTATCCCCAGGTGCATGTCTTTGGAGGTGGGAGGAAGCCAGAGTACCCGGAGGGAACCCACACAGTCACGGGGAGAACATGCAAACTCCACACAGAAAGATCCCGAGCCCGGGATTGAACCCAGGACTTTTCGGGACCTTCGTATTGTGAGGCAGACGCACTAACCCCTCTACCACCGTGCTGCCCGTAATAAACAGGTAAAAGCCAGTAAATTAGAATATTTTGAAAAACTTGATTTATTTCAGTAATTGCATTCAAAAGGTGTAACTTGTACATTATATTTATTCATTGCACACAGACTGATGCATTCAAATGTTTATTTCATTTAATTTTGATGATTTGAAGTGGCAACAAATGAAAATCCAAAATTCCGTGTGTCACAAAATTAGAATATTACTTAAGGCTAATACAAAAAAGGGATTTTTAGAAATGTTGGCCAACTGAAAAGTATGAAAATGAAAAATATGAGCATGTACAATACTCAATACTTGGTTGGAGCTCCTTTTGCCTCAATTACTGCGTTAATGCGGCGTGGCATGGAGTCGATGAGTTTCTGGCACTGCTCAGGTGTTATGAGAGCCCAGGTTGCTCTGATAGTGGCCTTCAACTCTTCTGCGTTTTTGGGTCTGGCATTCTGCATCTTCCTTTTCACAATACCCCACAGATTTTCTATGGGGCTAAGGTCAGGGGAGTTGGCGGGCCAATTTAGAGCAGAAATACCATGGTCCGTAAACCAGGCACGGGTAGATTTTGCGCTGTGTGCAGGCGCCAAGTCTTGTTGGAACTTGAAATCTCCATCTCCATAGAGCAGGTCAGCAGCAGGAAGCATGAAGTGCTCTAAAACTTGCTGGTAGACGGCTGCGTTGACCCTGGATCTCAGGAAACAGAGTGGACCGACACCAGCAGATGACATGGCACCCCAAACCATCACTGATGGTGGAAACTTTACACTAGACTTCAGGCAACGTGGATCCTGTGCCTCTCCTGTCTTCCTCCAGACTCTGGGACCTCGATTTCCAAAGGAAATGCAAAATGTGCATGGTTGGGTGATGGTTTGGGGTGCCATGTCATCTGCTGGTGTCGGTCCACTCTGTTTCCTGAGATCCAGGGTCAACGCAGCCGTCTACCAGCAAGTTTTAGAGCACTTCATGCTTCCTGCTGCTGACCTGCTCTATGGAGATGGAGATTTCAAGTTCCAACAGGACTTGGCGCCTGCACACAGCGCAAAATCTACCCGTGCCTGGTTTACGGACCATGGTATTTCTGTTCTAAATTGGCCCGCCAACTCCCCTGACCTTAGCCCCATAGAAAATCTGTGGGGTATTGTGAAAAGGAAGATGCAGAATGCCAGACCCAAAAACGCAGAAGAGTTGAAGGCCACTATCAGAGCAACCTGGGCTCTCATAACACCTGAGCAGTGCCAGAAACTCATCCACTCCATGCCACGCCGCATTAACGCAGTAATTGAGGCAAAAGGAGCTCCAACCAAGTATTGAGTATTGTACATGCTCATATTTTTCATTTTCATACTTTTCAGTTGGCCAACATTTCTAAAAAAATCCCTTTTTTGTATTAGCCTTAAGTAATATTCTAATTTTGTGACACACGGAATTTTGGATTTTCATTTGTTGCCACTTCAAATCATCAAAATTAAATGAAATAAACATTTGAATGCATCAGTCTGTGTGCAATGAATAAATATAATGTACAAGTTACACCTTTTGAATGCAATTACTGAAATAAATCAAGTTTTTCAAAATATTCTAATTTACTGGCTTTTACCTGTAGTGTATATGATATATATTACATTGTAATAAATAAAATACAATTTATGTATTATTTATTGTCATTGTACATTGTACAACGAAATTGTAAGCAAAACTAATTTAGTGCAAATTCATAATAACACATTAAAAAATAATAAAATAAATACATATTATAAAAATCATTAATTAAAAAAATTATAAAAAATAATAAAATACCCTTTCCATCCTTTGTAACTGAGCTACAGTGTGAGACAATTTCCTTTGTGGATCAATAAAGTTTGTGTAAATCTAAGTCTAAATCTAAGTCTAAGTCTAAGTCTAAGTCTAAATCTTATCCAGTGCTTCTCAAATATCATACTTGCCAACCCTGCCGAATTTTCCGGGAGACTCCCGAAATTCAGCGCCTCTCCCGAAAACCTCCCGGGACAAATATTCTCCCGAAAATCTCCTGATTTTCAGCCAGAGCTGGAAGCCACGCCCCCTCCAGCTCCATGCGGACCTGAGTGAGGACAGCCTTTTTTCATGACGGGAGGACAACAGGGTGACAAGAACTAAATCATCCAGACTAGAGATAAATTGTATTATTATGTTTATCTTACCTAAAAATAAATATATTTATTAATTTAAAAAAATAAATAAATAAATACATTTTTACTATATTTTGCTAAAAACATCAAAACTAATTGTATTTTTATTTTTATTTTTTCCTGACTCCTTATTACATCCAGCCATAGAATTATACATTAAAATAAACATATTTGAAATAATTGATTTTAAATTATCATAATAATTCATTTAAAATGACCATATTTAATTATTAAAATAATTGCTTGTTTATCAACAACTTTAGCATTTTATTCATTACATTTTGAAGCTCTCAGAAGCCAAGTTATGTTATATTCCTTAATATTTATTTATGCAAGTTTGAAGTATCAATTATCTAAACACAGTTTTGTTTGCATATTTTCAAATGTAGATATATATATATCTATATATATATAGATATATATATATATGAAATACTTGAATTGGTGAATTCTAGCTGTCAATATACTCCTCCCCTCTTAACCACGCCCCCAATCACGCCCCGCCCCCCCGACCACGCCCCCACCCCCCACCTCCCGAAATCGGAGGTCTCAAGGTTGGCAAGTATGTCAAATATGTTCTGTTTAATTTCAGAATAAACTAATAAATACATGTGAGGCTACTTGGCGCACCTTTGTAGCGGCATAGCAGTAAAGTGTGTGTTTGTGGGCTGCACCTGACTATTCCCTTAAGTTGATGGCGGAACAAAGGCGGAACAAAGGCGGACTCCGCCAGACCAAAGCGGTGAGCAAGACGCGCTGTGATTGGTCAGACGCTCCGTGCCGCACAAACCTAAACAGCAGCGTAGAAACATCGTGATTGATCGTCGTCATCTTGTAAGAGTACGAGGCTTAGAGGAGCGAGTAAGAGATCCATCTGCTAAAAAAGACGTCTTGTCGTCGTCGTGCATATCGGATGCGGTGCGGCGGACAGCACGACGCGAGCTAGGCGGCTGAACATGAAGCTGAAGATGAAGATGAAGATGTCTCAGTGCTGTCGGTGATCACCAGGCCAGCTCCACCCCGCCATGGGCTCCAGGCTGAGCCGACACAACAGTTTGGACGGCGACTCTTTCTCCAGGAAGCGCCGCAGGGTCGTCGATGGCGCCGCGGAGGGCGAGCGTCGAGGCGGAGGAGGAGACTTCCTGTTCGCTCTCATGCTGAAGACGGACAAACTGCCCGGCATGCTGCGGAGGAGCAACCACAGCCCCTACGCCAGGAGGGTGGCCTGGATCAAAGACATCCAGAAGATGCTTCGAGAACGCAGGATGGAACAAGCCAGTCAACTTCTTCAACTGCTCAGGAAGGTCAGGGAAGCACACACAATCATCCCGCCTCCTGTCTTCTTCTTCTTCTTCTTCTTCTTCTTCTTCTTGATGTTGTTGTTGTTGATGATGATGATGATGATGATGATGCAGTGTTGTTGTTGATGATGATGCAGTGTTGTGTTGTTGTTGATGATGATGATGATGATGCATTGTTGGTATTGTTGTTAATGTTGTTGTTTTTGATGGTGATGATGATGCAGTGTTGCTGTTGTTGTTGATGATGTTGTTGCTGATGATGATAATACAGTGTTGTGTTGTTTTTGTTGATGATGCAGTGTTGTGTTGTTGTTGTTAGTGATGATGATGCAGTGTTTTGTTGTTGTTGAAGATGATGATGCAGTGTTGTTGTTGTTAATGGTGTTGTTGCTGATGTTGATGATGCAGTGTTGTTGTTGTTGATGATGATGATGCAGTGTTGTGTTGTTGTTGATGGCGATGCAGTGTTGTTGTTGATGATGATGATGATGATGCATTGTTGGTATTGTTGTTAATGTTGTTGTTTTTGATGGTGATTATGATGCAGTGTTTCTGTTGTTGTTGTTGATGATGCAGTGTTGTGCTGTGTTGTTGTTGATGATGATATTGTTGCTGATGATGATAATGCAGTGTTGTGTTGTTTTTGTTGATGATGCAATGTTGTGTTGTTGTTGTTGATGATGATGATGCAGTGTTTTGTTGTTGTTGTTGCTGATGTTGATGATGCAGTGTTGTTGTTGTTAATGTTGTTGTTGATGATGCAGTGTTGTTGTTGTTGAAGATGATGATGCAGTGTTGTGTTGTTGTTATTGATGATGATGATGCAGTGTTGTTGTTGTTAATGTTGTTGTTACTGATGTTGATGATGCAGTGTTGTTGTTGTTGATGATGATGATGCAGTGTTGTGTTGTTGATGATGATGATGATGATGCAGTGTTGTTGTTGTTGATGTTGTTTTTGCTGATGTTGATGATGATGCAGTGTTGTTGTTGTAACGATGATGATGATGATGTTGTTGATGTTGTTTTTGCTGATGTTGATGATGATGCAGTGTTGTTATTGTTGTAACAATGATGATGATGATGATGATGTAGTGTTGTTGTTGATGATGTTGATGATGATGATGATGATGATGCAGTGTTGTTGTTGATGATGGTGATGCAGTGTTGTTGTTGTTGTTGATGGTGATGATGATGCAGTGTTGTTGTTGATGATGATGCAGTGTTGCGTTGTTGTTGATGGTGATGCAATGTTATTGTTGATGATGATGATGATGATGCAGTGTTGTTATTGTTGTTGATTTTGTTGTTTTTGATGGTGATGATGATGCAGTGTTGCTGTTGTTGTTGTTGATGATGCAGTGTTGTGTTGTGTTGTTGTTGTTGATGATGTTGTTGCTGATGATGATAATGCAGTGTTGTGTTGTTTTTGTTGACGATGCAATGTTGTGTTGTTGTTAGTGATGATGATGCAGTGTTTTGTTGTTGTTGAAGATGATGATGCAGTGTTGTGTTGTTGTTATTGATGATGATGATGCAGTGTTGTTGTTAATGTTGTTGTTGCTGATGTTGATGATGCAGTGTTGTGTTGTTGTTGTTAGTGATGATGATGCAGTGTTGTGTTGTTGTTATTGATGATGATGATGCAGTATTGTTGTTGTTAATGTTGTTGTTGCTGATGTTGATGATGCAGTGTTGTGTTGTTGTTGTTAGTGATGATGATGCAGTGTTTTGTTGTTGTTGAAGATGATGATGCAGTGTTGTGTTGTTGTTATTGATGATGATGATGCAGTGTTGTTGTTAATGTTGTTGTTGCTGATGTTGATGATGCAGTGTTGTTGTTGTTGTTGTTGATGATGATGCAGTGTTGTGTTGTTGTTGATGATGATGATGATGCAGTGTTGTTGTTAATGTTGTTGTTGTTGATGATGATGATGCAGTGTTGTTGTTGTTGTTGTTGATGATGATGCAGTGTTGTGTTGTTGTTGATGATGATGATGCAGTGTTGTGTTGTTGTTGATGATGATGCAGTGTTGTGTTGTTGATGATGATGATGCAGTGTTGTTGTTGTTGATGTTGTTTTTACTGATGTTGATGATGATGCAGTGTTGTTGTTGTTGTTGTAACGATGATGATGATGATGTTGTTGATGTTGTTTTTGCTGATGTTGATGATGATGCAGTGTTGTTGTTGTTGTTGTAACGATGATGATGATGATGTTGTTTTTGCTGATGTTGATGATGATGCAGTGTTGTTGTTGTTGTAACGATGATGATGATGACGATGATGATGATGATGATGATGCAGTCCTAAAGCCACAGATGGCTGCCAGTCATGCATGTAAACAAGGGTGTCCTAACGTTTTCCAACAACAAATAAAAATTGTTTCAACCTCACCCTCAAAGACTCTGCCCCCAGCTGCTTCCCCCCCCCCCCTCTCTAATAAAAGACCCCAGCTGCACCCCCCCTCTAATAAAAGACCCCAGCTGCACCCCCCTCTAATAAAAGAGACTGTGCACACTCAGCCACTTTCACCTGACGTGCTCATATTTATAGAAAGTAGGCCAGTGTAGTGTCAGTGTAGTGTAGTGTAGTGTAGTGTCGACACATTGTCTGCACAGCATGTGACTCACCACACTGCTCAAGTTCAGGCTTGGTCAAGTGTGCAGTGTGCATTAAGAAAAAAAAAAAAAAAAAAAAACGCCAAGATAAACCAGAAGAAGAAATGCATCTTGCAGATTGGATTCTCTCAAAGTGAGGACAGGGTTTCCCAGACCATCCACCCTCCTGTTTCATCCACTTTTACAGCGTTCAACTCTCCTCCGGCTGTTCTGACATGACCATTAGAGCATGTTTCATTAGAGCATGTTTCATTAGAGCATGTTTCAGCGACACACTCTCCCTGTAATGGCCTGCTCTCTGTGAACAGAAGGTCACGGACAAAGAAATATGGACTTTTTCACTGCTGTCCACATTGACGTTAAATAGTCACTTCCATTGGAGTCGTGCTCAACCTAGAAAGGACAATGACAATGCCTGACCCTTGCAAGGTCAACAACCCTTATTTAGACATACATCATTAATATTCATGCATTCACTTCAATGTTGGTGTGACAGTGATGTGTTTCAGACATTAGACACACACATGTCTGAATTAATGGATTTCACGGATGGATGTCAGAGTGACAGGGCAGCAACACAATGTTTCGCTCTTGGGGGTTTGGTACCTTACTCACAGACGCATTGATAATGCTAAGGAGATTCACCGTCCGACAACCGGTTCTTATTTCCATATTCTAGTCTGCAGAATTATCCGACCATTAGACTCTGGCATTGTCCTATTTATACCTGCATTGTCCTTTCCATCCTTACACTTTCCATCACTGTAGCTGAGCTACTGTGTGGAACAATTTCCCTTGTGGATCATTAAAGTTTGTCTAAGTCTGTTGTTTACTGTATGTATACAGGTAAAAGCCAGTAAATTAGAATATTTTGAAAAACTTGATTTATTTCAGTAATTGCATTCAAAAGGTGTAACTTGTACATTATATTTATTCATTGCACACAGACTGATGCATTCAAATGTTTATTTCATTTAATTTTGATGATTTGAAGTGGCAACAAATGAAAATCCAAAATTCCGTGTGTCACAAAATTAGTATATTACTTAAGGCTAATACAAAAAAGGGATTTTTAGAAATGTTGGCCAACTGAAAAGTATGAAAATGAAAAATATGAGCATGTACAATACTCAATACTTGGTTGGAGCTCCTTTTGCCTCAATTACTGCGTTAATGCGGCGTGGCATGGAGTCGATGAGTTTCTGGCACTGCTCAGGTGTTATGAGAGCCCAGGTTGCTCTGATAGTGGCCTTCAACTCTTCTGCGTTTTTGGGTCTGGCATTCTGCATCTTCCTTTTCACAATACCCCACAGATTTTCTATGGGGCTAAGGTCAGGGGAGTTGGCGGGCCAATTTAGAAGAGAAATACCATGGTCCGTAAACCAGGCACGGGTAGATTTTGCGCTGTTTGCAGGCGCCAAGTCCTGTTGGAACTTGAAATCTCCATCTCCATAGAGCAGGTCAGCAGCAGGAAGCATGAAGTGCTCTAAAACTTGCTGGTAGACGGCTGCGTTGACCCTGGATCTCAGGAAACAGAGTGGACCGACATCAGCAGATGACATGGCACCGCAAACCATCACCCAACCATGCAAATTTTGCATTTCCTTTGGAAATCGAGGTCCCAGAGTCTGGAGGAAGACAGGAGAGGCACAGGATCCACGTTGCCTGAAGTCTAGTGTAAAGTTTCCACCATCAGTGATGGTTTGGGGTGCCATGTCATCTGCTGGTGTCGGTCCACTCTGTTTCCTGAGATCCAGGGTCAACGCAGCCGTCTACCAGCAAGTTTTAGAGCACTTCATGCTTCCTGCTGCTGACCTGCTCTATGGAGATGGAGATTTCAAGTTCCAACAGGACTTGGCGCCTGCACACAGCGCAAAATCTACCCGTGCCTGGTTTACGGACCATGGTATTTCTCTTCTAAATTGGCCCGCCAACTCCCCTGACCTTAGCCCCATAGAAAATCTGTGGGGTATTGTGAAAAGGAAGATGCAGAATGCCAGACCCAAAAACGCAGAAGAGTTGAAGGCCACTATCAGGGCAACCTGGGCTCTCATAACACCTGAGCAGTGCCAGAAACTCATCGACTCCATGCCACGCCGCATTAACGCAGTAATTGAGGCAAAAGGAGCTCCAACCAAGTATTGAGTATTGTACATGCTCATATTTTTCATTTTCATACTTTTCAGTTGGCCAACATTTCTAAAAATCCCTTTTTTGTATTAGCCTTAAGTAATATTCTAATTTTGTGACCCACGGAATTTTGGATTTTCATTTGTTGCCACTTCAAATCATCAAAATTAAATGAAATAAACATTTGAATGCATCAGTCTGTGTGCAATGAATAAATATAATGTACAAGTTACACCTTTTGAATGCAATTACTGAAATAAATCAAGTTTTTCAAAATATTCTAATTTACTGGCTTTTACCTGTATATATTGTTGTTTGAGTAAATAAGCACCGGCATTTCAAATCAGGGGCGTATGTCATGTCTGTGTAATCATGTTTTGTGTTAAGTCATGTTTTTGTTTAGTTATAGGACTCTTTAGTTTCTGTCTTTTCACTCCCTTGTCTTGTTTCCATGATTACCCCATTAGTTTCACCTGTTCCACGTTTGGACTCATTGTGCACTCTTGTTTGTCACCATAGCAACCATTAGTTTTCACCTGTCACGTCACGCACCTGTTTCACGTCTTGAGTCACGCACCTGCTTTCACTAATCATGTCCGTAGTATTTAAGTTCATTCATTTTCTGTTGTTCGTCCTGACGACCTCACACCACATTTATGCTCTGTCCATTTTTTCATGTCCATGTTCACGCTGCTCCTTTTTTGTCCATGCCAAGTAAGTTTTCTTTATTCAAGCCATAGTTTGCAAGTTTTGTTTAATTGTTCATAGTTTATTCTCCGCCACTGTGCGCGCTTTTTGTTTGATCTTTTTTTTTGTATTTATAGTTAATAAATAAATCATGTACCTTCATTCCCGTCTCGCCCGCGCCAACTTTCCGTTGAAAAGCAAACTCACAAGATCAAGACTTGACAGCGTACCCTAAACCCAAACCTCACCCGCCCATACACACATACTTGGTATGTTTACATGCACTAAAAATTTGTGCTTTGGATTTTTTTAAGGATGGGATTAATATAGGGCTGGGTCGATAAAACAATATCAATATATATCATAATAGACACATAATAAAAATCAATTAAAAAAGGTGTTTCATAAAACGTTATATACACAAAGAATAAACAAAGGCACTCGCGGTCTTAGCGAAACAGGAAGTGGTCAGTGAGCAATGGGAGGGCCACACTAAACAGCCAACATTTATGACGTGTTGTTAGGGGTGTAACGGTACGTGTATTTGTATTGAACCGTTTCGGTACGGGGGTTCCGGTTCGGTTCGGAGGTGTACCGAACGAGTTTCCACACGGACATATTAAGTACGTTGTGTAAACAATGCACACCGAGGCACAACACACGGCATGCTAGCAGCTAACGGGCTAGGATAAACTGACCATTAGTCCTCTTTTCACCGGACATGTCCTCTTTTGCGGAGCTGTCAGGGCAGAGTTTCTTAAATGCCTCAAATGTCCGGCATTTTGAGTTAGGGTTGCGTGTATTTTCAATGTACGTTCAGGGTTAAGAAGGGGTTAAAAACTAAACAAACAGCAGCATTGGTGAGGGAGGGGCAGAGACAGAGAGAGAGAGAGAGTTATGATAAACGTGCATGCGTCGCCAGGCTCTGCTTTTTATCCATAGATTTATCACATTTAATTTTTTATTATCTATAGCAGGGGTGTCAAAAGTGTGCCCCGGAGGCCATTTGCGGCCCACAGCTAATGTTTTAAAGGCCCACGGCACATTCTAAAAATACTATTCAAATAAACAAAAACATAACAAAAGTGAAATAAAAAAGCTTAAAGGTTAAATGTCATTTAGAAAAAGTTGCAATGTTGACTAATAAAACAAAGCTGGGTTGTTTTCTTTCAAACTGTCATTGCTCAAAACATAATATTGAATCAAAATCGATGTTATTATGAATTATTGACCTATCCAAGGTTCCCATTACTTCACATCAAATATTACACTAAGAAAAATATTTTTGGTGGAAGATTTTGCAAATTTGGTAAATAAATAACCCAAAAATGTATATTTTCTTGTTTTCTTACTGTACCGAAAATGAACCGAATCGTGACCTCTAAACCGAGGTACGTACCAAACCGGAATGTTTGTGTACCGTTACACCCCTACGTGTTGTTTTAATTTACATATTTAAATGTTAGAGAAAATATCCTCAAAATGTACATTTGTTATTAAGACCCCGGTAAAACATCCCCACCTACCGTTATTAATTTTAGTCATTATTTAGTGTGGACGTGTATTTTACCTCAGTCCCCAGTGCCATGTTTTGTTATTTCCAATAATACTTTGTGTGCAGCCGTAGAAGAACGCCGCAGAGCTCACCTGGAATACAAGCCATCCCCCTCCCAGAGGACCCTGCAGATGAACAGATCTGCCAAGAGCAAAGTACAGAGACTAGCAAGGCAATGTGCTAACTGCTACAATGTATTAAAAAAATAAAAATATATAAAAAATAAATACAAATTAAAGCTGCAAGCAGCTTTGGTCGGGCCCGCGTATTTGGCAGGTGCTAGTCCTAAGTGTCCCAATACTTTTGTCTACTTTTAGTCTGAAGTGTCCCAAGACTTTTGTCTAGTGTACCTACCTTGTCTGCATTGTGTGGGCACGTTGGTGCTTCCTGCTTTTAAGCAGCCATCTTAAAAAAACAGCAGCGCAGCAGCATCAGCGTAGCAGCATCAGCGCAGCGGGTCTTTGAAGGGTCATAAAATCAAAACCGGAGCAGTTAGAAAAATAGCGTTTCTGTCATTGTAATCACAAGGGTTCAATCTCTCTCCTGTGTTAGTTTGAAGGCGAAACGACAAACGCGCTCAGAGGAGTTCATTTTTGAAGGAAGGTGACCGGTTTTTACAAGAAATTTGTTTTGAAGGGGGAATAGCAAACTTCCTGTTGATTTTTGCTGGGGGTTGTCAATTTATGAAATGTAGGTTTCATGTCTCTCCGACCTTCCCAGTGGGAGTTACAGGCAGTTTTGTCATTTTTTTCTTCCGAGCAGCAGTTTTTTTTTGCGTTTTATTAAAAAATTGCAGTAGAGCGCAATTTTGAGATTTGGGGTTAGTTTTTTTTTTTAGATCGCAATGTTTGCCAGTCCTGATGTGTGTGTTCAGTTCGGTGAGTTTTGAAGCATGTTAAGGGGGTCAAATTACAGCTCAAAGAGGCAAAAGTGACTGTTTTTAGTACTTTTTTGTCTTGAAGGGGGAATTGCCAACTTCCTGTTGATTTTAGCCCGAGAATGTACCATTATGAAATCTAGATCTGAGTCAGACCTACATAGAGGTTTTTGTTTCATGTCTCTCCGACCTTCCTAGTGGGAGTTACAGGCAGTCTAGTTGTTTTTTTTCCTAGGGGGCGCTAGAGCGCAATTTTGAGTTTTGGGGTTCGGTTTTTTTATTAAAAGGCAATTTTCGCAGGTCCTGATGTGTGGGTCAAATATGGTGAGTTTTGAAGCATGTTAAGTGGGTCAAATTAGTGCTCAAAGAGGCGGCCGGTATAATAATAATAATAAAACCTTACAAATTCAATAGGTCCTTATGTCCCATTGCATAAGGACTCCCTGTAGGAGTCCTTATGCAATGGGCCATGCGGGCCCTAATTAAAGCTGCAAGCAGCATTGGTTGGGCCCGCGTATTTGGCAGGTGCTAGTCCTAAATGTCCCAATACCTTTGTCCAGTGATAGTCCTAAGTGTCCCAATACTTTTGTCTACTTGTAGTCTGAAGTGTCCCAAGACTTTTGTCTAGTGTACCTACCTTGTCTGCATTGTGTGGGCACGTTGGTGCTTCCTGCTTTTAAGCAGCCATCTTAAAAAAACAGCAGCGCAGCAGCATCAGCGCAGCGGGTCTTTGAAGGGTCATAAAATCAAAACCGGAGCAGTTAGAAAAAAAGCGCTTCTGTCATTGTAATCACAAGGGTTCAATCTCTCTCCTGTGTTAGTTTGAAGGCGAAACGACAAACGCGCTCAGAGGAGTTCGTTTTTGAAGGAAGGTGACCGGTTTTTACAAAAAATTTGTTTTGAAGGGGGAATAGCAAACTTCCTGTTGATTTTTGCTGGGGGTTGTCAATTTATGAAATGTAGGTCTAAGTGAGACCTACATAGAGGTTTTTGTTTCATGTCTCTCCGACCTTCCCAGTGGGAGTTAAAGGCAGTTTTGTCATTTTTTTTCTTCCCAGGAGCAGTTTTTTGTTGGTTTTATTCAAAAATTGCTCTAGAGCTCAATTTTGAGATTTGGGGTTAGGTTTTTTTTGTAGATCGCAATGTTTGCCAGTCCTGATGTTTGCGTTCAGTTTGGTGAGTTTTGAAGCATGTTAAGGGGGTCAAATTAAAGCTCAAAAAGGCAAAAGTGACTGATTTTACTAAAATTTAGTGTTGAAGAATAGCAAACTTCCTGTAGATTTTTGGCCGAGGAAATAAATTAATAAAATTTAAGTCTAAGTGAGACCTACATAGAGGTTTTTGTTTCATGTCTCTACGACATTCGTACTGGGAGTTAGAAAAAGTTTACATTGTAGGGGGCGCTAGAGCGCAATTTTGAGTTTTGGGGTTTGGTTTTTTTACCAAAGAGTTTTGTTCGAGTTTATTTATGTGTGCGTCAAATTTGGTGAGTTTTGAAGCATGTTAAGGGGGTCAAAGTACCGCGCAAAGCTGCGGAATAAGAAAGAATAATAATAAAACCTTACAAATTCAATAGGTCCTTATGTCCCATTGCATAAGGACTCCCTGTGGGAGTCCTTATGCAATGGGCCATGCGGGCCCTTATAAAAACTAGAACAACAAAATAGCTAAAGCTAGTATGCATATATCTACAAAAGGCTTTTTTAAAAAGAATGGTTTTCAAGCCTTTTTTTAAAAGCATCCACAGTCTGTGGTGCCCTCAGGTGGTCAGGGAGAGTGTTCCACAGACTCAATATGTTAAAAAATATTCTTAAATGAAGTAAATGCTAGTGCCATTATCTTGACATAATGATATGCGCTCGGCATCATGATTTTTTTTTTTCATGCTAGAAGTAAGAAATGATGACTTTAAAAAAGTAGTTTTATACTTGTGAGTGTTGATGACACAGCTTTGCAACACTTGATATTCTAGTTCCAAGCATGTTTTACTCAATATAGGTCATCAAATCTCAGCTAAATATCTTACTGAGATCATTTAGGACCAAAACACTTAAAACGAGTAAAACACTCTGACATAAAATCTGCTTAGTGAGAAGAATTATCTTATCAGACAGAAAATAAGCAAATATCATCCTTATTTGACATATTTCATCTTACTCAGATTTCACTTTTTGCAGTGTACGTGTTGTTCATACAGTTTGTCCCTGGACTGGCAGCTTGTGTCTGTTGGACTGTTGTTAAATAGGAAGTCAGTAACGCAGCCAGCATCCCACTTCAACTGTCTGTTGCAATCAATGCCTATTGTGTTGCAGCAAACCAGTTTGTGTGTGTTTGTGTGTGTTTGTGTGTATCTGTGTCTCTAAAGCCTGCTTCTCATTAAAGTTGCATAGGCTGCTCAAGGGCTTGTCACGGTGGGGCGCCTCGTTAGAACCACAAGGGTGGACTTGTTGATGAAGGCAGAATGTACGCTGATTCACTTGCACCCTCAATGGAAGTGTGAGACGCATACAAACAAACACAAAGACATGGCAATCTAGCAATGTCGGCAAAGTAATCGAGTTAATTAGGGCCCGCATGGGCCCATTGTAAAAGGAATCCCAACGGGAGTCCTTTTGCAATGGGACATAAGGACCTATTTTTTTTTCTAAGGTTTTATTATTATTCCGCCGCCTCTTTGAGCACTAATTTGACCCACTTAACATGCTTCAAAACTCACCATATTTGACCCACACATCAGGAAAATTGTCTTTTAATAAAAAAACCGAACCCCAAAACTCAAAATTGCGCTCTAGCGCCCCTTAGAAAGAAAACTTATAACTCCCAGTACGAATGTTGTAGAGACATGAAACAAAAACCTCTATGTAGGGTTCACTTAGCCCTACTTTTCATTAATTAATTTCCTCGGGCAAAAATCAACAGGAAGTTGGCAATTCCCCCTTCACTTTTGCCTCTTTGAGCTGTAATTTGACCCCCTTAACATGCTTCAAAACTCACCGAACTGAACACACACATCAGGACTGGCAAAAATTGCGATCTAATAAAAAAAAACCTAACCCCAAATCTCAATAATAAATAAATAAAACGCAGAAAAAACTGCTCCTCGGAAGAAAAAAATGACAAAACTGCCTGTAACTCCCACTGGGAAGGTCGGAGAGACATGAAACAAAAACCTCTATGTAGGTCTCACTTAGATCTACATTTCATAGATTGACAACCCCCAGCAAAAATCAACAGGAAGTTTGCTATTCCCCCTTCAAAACAATTTTTTTTGTAAAAACCGGTCACCTTCCTTCAAAATCTATCTCCTCTGAGCGCGTTTGTCGTTTCGGCTTCAAACTAACACAGGAGAGAGATTAAACCCTTGTGTATAAAAGTATAGAACAGCGTTTTAATACCTGCTCCGGTTTTGATTTTATGACCCTTCAAAGACCCGCTGCGCTGATGCTGCTGCGCTGCTGTTTTTTTAAGATGGCTGCTTAAAAGCAGGAAGCACCAACGTGCCCACACAATGCAGACAAGGTAGGTACACTAGACAAAAGTCTTGGGACACTTCAGACTAAAAGTAGACAAAAGTATTGGGACACTTAGGACTACAACTTGACAAAAGCATTGGGACACTTGGGACTAAAACTGGACAAAAGTATTGGGACACTTGGGACTAACACTGGACAAAAGTATTGGGACACATAGGACTAGCACCTGCCAAGTTTGCGGGCCCGACCAACGCTGCTTGCAGCTTTAATTATTATTCCGCCGCCTCTTTGAGCTCTAATTTGACCCACTTAACATGCTTCAAAACTCACCATATTTGACCCACACATCAGGACCTGCAAAAATTGTCTTTTAATAAAAAAACAAACCCCAAAACTCAAAATTGCGCACTAGCGCCCCCCTAGAAAGAAAACTGCTTATAACTCCCAGTACGAATGTTGTAGAGACATGAAACAAAAAAACCTCTATGTAGGGCTCACTTAGCCCTACTTTTCATTAATTAATTTCCTCGGGCAAAAATCAACAGGAAGTTGGCAATTCCCCCTTCAAGACAAAAATGTACTAAAAACAGTCACTTTTGCCTCTTTGAGCTGTAATTTGACCACCCTTAACATGCTTCAAAACTCACCGAACTGAACACACACATCAGGACTGGCAAAAATTGCGATCTAATAAAAAAACCTAACCCCAAGCGCAATTTTGAATAAAACGCAGAAAAAAACTGCTCCTCGGAAGAAGAAAAATGACAAAACTGCCTGTAACTCCCACTGGGAAGGTCGGTGAGACATGAAACAAAAACCTCTATGTAGGTCTCACTTAGATCTACATTTCATAGATTGACAACCCCCAGCAAAAATCAACAGGAAGTTGGCAATTCCCCCTTCAAGACAAAAATGTACTAAAAACAGTCACTTTTGCCTCTTTGAGCTGTAATTTGACCCCCTTAACATGCTTCAAAACTCACTGAACTGAACACACACATCAGGACTGGCAAAAATTGCGATCTAATAAAAAAACCTAACCCCAAATCTCAAAGTTGCGCTCTAGCGCAATTTTTGAATAAAACGCAGAAAAAACTGCTCCTCGGAAGAAAAAAAATGACAAAACTGCCTGTAACTCCCACTGGGAAGGTCGGAGAGACATGAAACCTCTATGTAGGTCTCACTTAGATCTACATTTCATAGATTGACAACCCCCAGCAAAAATCAACAGGAAGTTGGCAATTCCCCCTTCAAGACAAAAATGTACTAAAAACAGTCACTTTTGCCTCTTTGAGCTGTAATTTGACCACCCTTAACATGCTTCAAAACTCACCGAACTGAACACACACATCAGGACTGGCAAAAATTGCGATCTAATAAAAAAACCTAACCCCAAATCTCAATAAAACGCAGAAAAAACTGCTCCTCGGAAGAAAAAAATGACAAAACTGCCCGTATTCCCCCTTCAAAACAATTTTTTTGTAAAAACCGGTCACCTTCCTTCAAAATCTATCTCCTCTGAGCGCGTTTGTCGTTTCGGCTTCAAACTAACACAGGAGAGAGATTAAACCCTTGTGTATAAAAGTATAGAACAGCGTTTTAATACCTGCTCCGGTTTTGATTTTATGACCCTTCAAAGACCCGCTGTGCTGCTGTTTTTTTAAGATGGCTGCTTAAAAGCAGGAAGCACCAACGTGCCCACACAATGCAGACAAGGTAGGTACACTAGACAAAAGTCTTGGGACACTTCAGACTAAAAGTAGACAAAAGTATTGGGACACTTAGGACTACCACTGGACTAAAGTATTGGGACAGTTAGGACGAAAACTGGATGAAAGTATTAGGACACTTCGGACTAAAAGTAGACAAAAGTTTTGGGACACTTATGACTACCACTGGACAAAAGTATTGGGACACTTAGGATGACAACTGGACAAAAGTATTGGGACACTTAGGACTACAACTTGACAAAATTATTGGTACTCTTAGGACTAAAACTGACCAAAGGAATTGGGACACCTACACTGGACACAAGTATTGGGACACTTAGGACTAAAACTTGACAAACGTTTTGGGCCATTTGGGACTAAAACTGGACAAATGTTTTGGGACACTTAGGACTAAAACTGGACAAAAGTATTGGGACACTGAGGACTAAAACTGGACAAAAGTATTGGGACACTTAGGATTAAAACTTGACAAATGTATTGGGACACTTAGGACTACAACTTGACAAAAGTATTGGGACACTTCGGACTAAAACTGGACAAAAGTATTGGGACACTTAGGATTAAAACTTGACAAATGTTTTGGGACACTTAGGACTACAACTTGACAAATACGCGGGCCCGACCAATGCTGCTTGCAGCTTTAATTTTCATTTATTGCTCTATTAATCGGCCCAGGCCTTATAAATACAAGGTTTTACGTTATGTTGTTTTCGTACAACAAGGTCTAGTGTAGATTGAATTGTACAATTGAAGCAATTTTTCTTTTAATAAGTCATGTATAGCCAATAATCTGATTTAGACACCCCAAAATATTAACACAAGCACATTTTATAGAGAATAATTACAGTTTTTCATGCCTATAAAACTGTGAAATACATACGAATGACAAAATGAACATTTAACATGACTTTTATATCTACTAGAGGACTCTTGTTGGCAACGACCGCGATGAGTGGAGCGGGAGGGTTACTTTGCTTCAACTTCTTTCTTGAATTCAAAAGTGTTTCTCACCTTCTTTCTCACTCAACTCTCTTTGGCCCCATGGTGAGTCATTTTTAAGTCACCAACGCCTGTGCACTATATTCCACGGAACCACACGGCTGCAAAACCACTTACATTACAAAAGCCAAAAGCAGTGAAGTTGTCAGGTTGTGTAAATGGTAAATAAAAAGAGAATACAACAAATCCTTTTCAACTTATATTCAATTGAATAGACTGCAAAGACAAGATATTTCATGTTCACACTGAGAAACCTTGTAAATTTTTATATTAAGTTAAAGTACCAATGATTGTCACACACACCCTAAGGTGTGGCGAAATGATTCTCTGCATTTGACCCATCACCCTTGATCACCCCCTGGGAGGGAGCTCATTTGGAATTTGATGCCTGCAACATGTTTCAAAAGAGCTGGCACAAGTGGCAAAAAAGAGTGAGAAAGTTGAGGAATGCTCATCAAAGACTTATTTGGAACATCCCACAGGTGAACAGGCTAATTGGGAACAGGTGGGTGCCATGATTGGGTATAAAAGCAGCTTCCATGAAATGCTCAGTCATTCACAAACGAGCAGCTTCATGAAAAAGTAGGTCATACGAAAACCAAGGCATGACTGCATTGTAAATATTGGGTCCACTGCGATCGACTCAATTGTTGGATGTTTTTCTGTTTCTTCTAGTAAGTAGAGTAAGTGTAAGTGTGGATAGTCATTGTTTCTCTCTTTGTGTTCAGGATCTGGGACTGGAAGGCACCTCACTCAACGACATCCTATACAAGAACGCCGCATTCCTCAATCTGGTGGATCCCATTTCACATGAGCTGCTGTTGAGCTTGGCCCGAGAGATGCAAAATCCCAAGAAGGTTCGCCTTTTTGCTTCCTAAAACTTGTCTTGAATAATCAGCTTGATTACACTTTTGCATCTTAATGAATCACGATTAATTGCAGAAAATGACTTGCTTGTCAGAATGTCAAACAAGAACATTTTTGAAAGGTTTTACTTGAATCTATGTCGTTTATTTGTTCAAAACTTGCTAACAGTTTTATCTTTAACTGTAACTGTGCGATTAATTTCAGTTTTTACATGATTAATGTGATAATGTTTTGTGATTAATAACATGAATTAAAGCGATAACTTAGACAGCCTTACCTAAAACACAATACACACTAGTGTTGTCCCGATACCAGAGGTGGGTAGTAACGCGCTACATTTACTCTGTTACATCTACTTGAGTAACTTTTGGGATAAATTGTACTTCTAAGAGTAGTTTTAATGCAACATACTTTTACTTTTACTTGAGTATATTTATAGAGAAGAAACGCTACTTTTACTCCGCTGCTTTTATCTACATTCAGCTCGCTACTCGCTACTAATTTTTATCGATCTGTTAATGCACGCTTTGTTTGTTTTGGTCTGTCAGACAGACCTTCATAGTGCCTGCGTTTCAACAAATACAGTCACTGGTGACGTTCACTCCGTTCCACCAATCAGATGCAGTCACTGGTGACGTTGGACCAATCAAACAGAGCCAGGCGGTCACATGACCTGACTTAAACAAGTTGAAAAACTTATTGGGGTGTTACCATTTAGTGGTCAATTGTACGGAATAAGTACTGTACTGTGCAATCTACTAATAAAAGTTCCAATCAATCAATCAAAAGTGTGAAGGAAAAAAGACCCTTTTTTATTTCAACCGTACATCCCGTCAAAAGCCTAAAGACTGACTGCACAGTTCCTGTCTTCACAATAAAAGTGCCGCTCCATCGCGCCTGCGCTTTCAAAACAAGAGTCTCCGAAAGCCAGCGCAAACAAGCTAGCAAGCTACGGAGTTTGCCGCCAATGTATTTCTTGTAAAGTGTATAAAAACGAATATGGAAGCTGGACAAATAAGAAGCCAAAAACCAACCACTTTCATGTGGTATTAGACAGAAAGGAGGAACTTTTTTTCTCCTCCATTTGAAAATGTGGACGTTATCATCACTACTGTCTGATTACAATCAATGCAAGTCATCAGAATCAGGTAATACACCAACTTATATTCTTGTCTTCATGAAAGAAAGGAATCTATATGTGTTAAACATGCATGTATATTCATTAAAACACCTTTAACATGTAAACAAAAACGGCAAAATAAATAAATATAAATTATATACTGTATATATCAATGTATGTATGTATATATATATGTGTATATATATGTGTGTGTGTACATGTTACTCATCAGTTACTCAGTACTTGAGTAGTTTTTTCACAACATACTTTTTACTTTTACTCAAGTAAATATTTGGGTGACTACTCCTTACTTTTACTTGAGTAATACATCTCTAAAGTAACAGTACTCTTACTTGAGTACAATTTCTGGCTACTCTACCCACCTCTGCCCGATACTAATATGTTGGTACCAGTACTGGTACCAAAATGTATTTCGATACTTTTCTAAATAAAGGGGACACCAAAAAATGTCATTATTGGCATTATTTGAACAAAAAATGTTAGTGTACATGAAGCATATGTTTATTATTGTAATTTAGTCCTTAAATAAAACATACTAGACAACTTGTCTTTTAGTAGTAAGTAAACAAACAAAGACTCCTAATTAGTCCATGCAGTAACATATTGTGTCATTTATACACCTATTATTTTGTACACATTATGAGGGACAAACTGTAAAAATTGATTATTAATCTACTTGTTCATTTACTGTTAATATCTGCTTATTTTCTGTTTTAACATGTTCTATCTACACTTCTGTTCAAATGTAATAATCACTTATTCTTCTCTCCTTTGATACTTGACATTAGTTTTGGATGATACCACACATTTGGGTATGGATGTGATACCAAGTAGTTACAGGATCATACATTGGTCATATTCAAAGTCCTCATGTGTCCAGGGACATATTTACTGACTTTATAAACATAATATACTTTTTTTTTTTAAACAAAAGAAGATTTTGTGATGCTAAAAAATATGGATGTAATCATAATAGTATCGACTAGATACGCTACTGTACTTGGTATCATTACAGTGGATGTCAGGTGTAGATCCACCCATGGTGTTTGTTTACATTGTGACACCGGTGAGCTATGGTGTGTAGTGAAGCATGTTTGTACTTGTAAACGTACTTTATTTGTCGCCATGGAGACAAGGATTAGTGATTTAGAAGTACCGTATTTTCCGCACCATAAGGCGCCCTGGGTTATAAGCCGCGCCTTCAATGAACGGCATATTTCAAAACTTTGTCCACCTATAAGCCGCCCCGTGTTGTAAGCCGCATCTAACTGCGCTAAAGGGAATGTCAAAAAAACAGTCAGATAGGTCAGTCAAACTTTAATAATATATTAAAAACCAGCGTGATGTGGGCGCGCATGGAGTCGTATATCAACATGGACGGAGCTGCGTGAAAAAAGCCACCCGGCCTCTTCGCGTAAACTTCCCTTAACCACTCGCTCATCTTTTCTTCATCCATCCATCCCTTCGAGTTAGCTTTTATGATGACGCCGGCTGGAAAGGTCTCTTTTGGCAAGGTCTTCCTTTTGAATATCACCATGGGTGGAAGTTTCTGGCCATTAGCATGGCAAGCTAGAACCACAGTGAAGGATGACTTCTCATTCCCTGTGGTGCGAATATTCACCGTACGTGCTACCGTTGTATCCACAGTGCGGTTCACAGGAATATCAAAAGTCAGTGGAACCTCGTCCATGTTGATAATGTTCTCTGGCCGGATCTTTTTTTCAGCTATCTTGTTTTTACAATATGCACGGAAAGTAGTCAGCTTTTCTTGAAAGTCTTTAGGCAGTTGCTGTGAAATAGTAGTCCGTGTGCGGATGGAGAGATTGCGTCTTTTCATGAACCGGAAACCTGTCGCTTAGTAGGAGCCATTTTGTGGTCTTTACAGATGTAAACACACAAAGGAAATGAAACGTAATATCCGCGCGCTTCTTCTTCTTCTACGCGGGCGGGTGGTTGCTTACAGTAGAAGAAGAAGCGCTTCCTCTTCTATGGGGGCGGGTGCTTACCTTGGCGGTTGCTTGGCGTAGAAGAAGAAGCGCTTCCTGTTCTACGGGGAAAAAAGATGGCGGCTGTTTACCGTAGTTGCGAGACCGAAACTTTATGAAAATGAATCGTAATATTAATCCATATATAAAGCGCACCGGGTTATAAGCCGCACTGTCAGCTTTTGAGTAAATTTGTGGTTTTTAGGTGCGGCTAATAGTGCGGAAAATACGGTAGCTAAAACACTGTGGATGGATGTTAGCCGCTAGCTAGCTAGCCATGTCTTAAAGCACCTCTTCCTGAGGGTGTGTCAGTGTTATAACTTCACCTTTATCTTTAATTTTTACACCAAAATGCGTCCATTCTCCCTTTTCTGTCTACACACGTTGTCTGCTTGTAAGTACTCTGTGTGTGTGCGCTGCCATACATGCTCCTCTGCTCGTAAAACCAACACAATGACGACGGTGGGTGCGGGGAGGGGGGAGGGGGGACTGTTACTTTTCAGAGGTGGTATAGTACCGAATATGATTCATTAGTATCGCGGTACTATACTAATAGCGGTATAGCGTACAACCCTAATACACACTAAAACCTAGTTATAGTTTCGGCAATGGTCTCTACTTGGGCAGCTATATAAAGTGTACATATGTCCTGCCCACTTCCATCTTCAGGTGAAATATGCTATTACATAAGGCCAACATGGTTCAGTACAACATCTGGGTTGAGGCTTTATTCAAGCCAACAAAGTCAAAAATAAAGATAAAATAATGAAGCTGCTCTACTTCACACGTACGAGCAGTCCTTCAATTCTAATTGCCTCTGATTATATTCTAGAGCGAAGCCTTGTTGTTTTCTGACCTCCGAGGGAAGCACAATCAGAGTTGTGACTTTGGCCGCGTTTACACTGCACAACAAATCTGATTGTTTTGCCCTCAAGTGACACACATCGGATTTTTGAAACGCTCCAAAGTGCTTCAAAGCTGATCTTTTGGCATCAGATTGAGGTCACAGCCAATCCACTTGATTTATATAGCATATTTCAAAAAAACAATAGAAGTTTCACAAAGTGCTGCGCAGAAGTTAAGACAAGCATTCTAGAAGAGTCAGTAATATAAAAAATGTAACTGTAAAAGAGTAAATACATAAAATACATCAGAAAAAATGAAATAGACTAAAATCACACAACTCTCATACTGGTTTAAAAGCCAAAGAGTAAAAATATTTAAAAGTCATTAAGGATTGGCATTGTCTTGCTGAAATAAGCAGGGGCGTCCATGATAACGTCACTTGGATGGCAACAAATGTTGCTCCAAAAGCTGTATGTACCTTTCAGCATTAATGGTGCCTTCACAGATGTGTAAGTTACCCATGTCTTGGCCACTAATACACCCCCATACCATCACACATGCTGCCTTTTAACACTTTGACCCTAGAACAATCCGGATAGTTATTTTACTCTTTGTTCTGGAGGACACGACGTCCACAGTTTCCAAAAACAATTTGAAATGTGGACTCGTCAGACCACAGAACACTTTTCCACTTTGCATCAGTCCATCTTAGATGAGCTCGGACCCCCGTTTCTGGGTGTTGTTGATAAATGGCTTTGGCTTTCCACAGTAGAGTTTTAACTTGCACTTACAGATGTAGCGACCAACTGTCGTTACTGACAGTGGTTTTCTGAAGTGTTCCTGAGCCCATGTGGTGATATCCTTTACACACTGATGTCGCTTTTTGATGCAGTACCGCCTGAGGGAGGCATCACATTCCAAATGAGCTAAAATTTGCAAAAACTAACAAAGTTTCTCAGTGTGAACATGAAATATCTTGTCTTTGCAGTCTATTCAATTGAATATAAGTTGAAAAGGATTCTCTTTTTATTGACCATTGACACAACGTGACAACTTCACTGCTTTTGGCTTTTGTATATACAGGTAAAAGCCAGTAAATTAGAATATTTTGAAAAACTTGATTTATTTCAGTAATTACATTCAAAAGGTGTAACTTGTACATTATATTTATTCATTGCACACAGACTGATGCATTCAAATGTTTATTTCATTTAATTTTGATGATTTGAAGTGGCAACAAATGAAAATCCAAAATTCCGTGTGTCACAAAATTAGAATATTACTTAAGGCTAATACAAAAAAGGGATTTTTAGAAATGTTGGCCAACTGAAAAGTATGAAAATGAAAAATATGAGCATGTACAATACTCAATACTTGGTTGGAGCTCCTTTTGCCTCAATTACTGCGTTAATGCGGCGTGGCATGGAGTCGATGAGTTTCTGGCACTGCTCAGGTGTTATGAGAGCCCAGGTTGCTCTGATAGTGGCCTTCAACTCTTCTGCGTTTTTGGGTCTGGCATTCTGCATCTTCCTTTTCACAATACCCCACAGATTTTCTATGGGGCTAAGGTCAGGGGAGTTGGCGGGCCAATTTAGAACAGAAATACCATGGTCCGTAAACCAGGCACGGGTAGATTTTGCGCTGTGTGCAGGCGCCAAGTCCTGTTGGAACTTGAAATCTCCATCTCCATAGAGCAGGTCAGCAGCAGGAAGCATGAAGTGCTCTAAAACTTGCTGGTAGACGGCTGCGTTGACCCTGGATCTCAGGAAACAGAGTGGACCGACACCAGCAGATGACATGGCACCCCAAACCATCACTGATGGTGGAAACTTTACACTAGACTTCAGGCAACGTGGATCCTGTGCCTCTCCTGTCTTCCTCCAGACTCTGGGACCTCGATTTCCAAAGGAAATGCAAAATTTGCTTTCGTCAGAAAACATGACTTTGGACCACTCAGCAGCAGTCCAGCTCTTTTTTTCCTTAGCCCAGGTGAGACGCTTTTCGCGCTCTTTCTTGGTCAACAGTGGCTTGACACGAGGTATGCGGCAGTTGAAACCCATGTCTTTCAAGCGTCTCTTGGTGGTGGATCTTGAAGCACTGACTCCAGCAGCTGTCCACTCCTTCTGAATCTCCCCCACATTTTTGAATGGTTTTTTTTTCACAATCTTGACCAGGGCGCGGTGATCCCTATCGCTTGTACACTTTTTCTGACCACAGTTTTTCCTTCCCTTTGCCTCTCCATTAATGTGTTTGGACACAGAGCTCTGAGAACAGCCAGCCTCTTCAGCAATAACCTTTTGTGTCTTTCCCTCCTTGTGCAATGTGTCGATGGTTGCCTTTTGGACAGCTGTCAAATCTGAAGTCTTCCCCATGTTTGTGTAGGCTTCAGAACTGGACTGAGAGACCATTTAAAGCCCTTTGCAGGTGTTTTGAGTTAATCAGCT
Organism: Nerophis lumbriciformis; assembly: GCF_033978685.3. Classification (NCBI taxonomy): domain Eukaryota; kingdom Metazoa; phylum Chordata; class Actinopteri; order Syngnathiformes; family Syngnathidae; genus Nerophis; species Nerophis lumbriciformis. Next base: position 8,573,555 of record NC_084559.2, read on the forward strand.
GATTAGTTTGTGGCACCAGGTGTCTTCAAAATTTAACCCTTACACAATATTCTAATTTTGTGACACACGGAATTTTGGATTTTCATTTGTTGCCACTTCAAATCATCAAAATTAAATGAAATAAACATTTGAATGCATCAGTCTGTGTGCAATGAATAAATATAATGTACAAGTTACACCTTTTGAATGCAATTACTGAAATAAATCAAGTTTTTCAAAATATTCTAATTTACTGGCTTTTGTATATATTTATATATTATTCACTTTTACCAGGGCAAGCGGCCCTCTGTGGGGCAGCCATAACTGCCATGTGGCCCTTAATGAAAAGGAGCTTGACGCTACGAGCTAATTGCTTTCAATTGCGTCTTCGCTCCATTTACTTCATTTTACAAGCGTATAGCGTTTGCTTACAGTTGGCATATTGTGCTTAATGGTCACCTCATTGCTGAGTTTTACGACCATAACTGCAGAACTTATGTCCAGATTTGAACACTTGTCTGCAGTCTTCGTGTAAAAGTAGAGAAAATGATGTTTTATGCATGTGGGATGTTGGAATTTGCAAGCAACTTTTATATTTTGCCCGAGTTGTGTTTGTGTTTCAATCCAAGCTCTCGTCTACAGGATGCAGACACCATCAAGTCGTCGGATAAAATTTGCAGACAGCTGATCTACCACCTGACCCCACATTCCAAGTGGCTGAGGCAGAGCATGTCCAGACAGAAGTCCCAGGCATGGTAAGCCCTTCTGTCTAATAAGAACATCAATCTGCAGCTCCGTGCAACCCAGCAGAGAGTGGAGGAGATTTCCATCTCTGCAGCTGATATTAAATTAGGGACAGAGCTGGCCACGGGCCGACCTGATGGGAGCGCCATGGTAACCACAGCTGTCAATCATCCTTCATTTTAAGTGCTTGTCCTCTCTCTCTCTCTCTCTCTCTCTCGCTCTCTTCCCTCGCTGGAATTGTTCCCCCATCTGTTAGTACACAAAGTTAGATTTATCCATACATCTATGTTGTGTTTCTCAGATAGCTCTGTCAAGAAACATCCATCCATCCATCTTCTGCTTATCCGAGGTCGGGTCGCGGGGGCAGCAGCCTAAGCAGAGAAGCCCAGACTTCCCTCTCCCCAGCCACTTGGTCCAGCTCCTCCCGGGGGATCCTGAGGCGTTCCCAGGCCAGCCGGGAGACATAGTCTACCCAACGTGTCCTGGGTCTTCCCCGTGGCCTCCTACCGGTCAGACGTGCCCAAAACACCTCCCTAGGGAGGCGTTCGGGTGGCATCCTGACCAGATGCCCGAACCACCTCATCTGGCTCCTCTCCATGTGGAGGAGCAGCAGCTTTACTTTGAGCTCCTCCCGGATGACAGAGCTTCTCACCCTATCTCTAAGGGAGAGACCCACCACCCGGCGGAGGAAACTCATTTGGGCCGCTTGTACCCGTGATCTTGGATGGCCAGTAGTGCTTTATAGCAGCAGGCCGGCCTCCAGGGCCCCAAATCCCCCCCCTCTGTTGCGAGTTGTTGTGATTATATGTAACATGTTAATGTGTGCTATGCTATGTGAGGTTTTTTCCTTGGACTCAGTCTGGACCCCTCCCGAGGGTCCAGCCTTAGACTGATATTTTTTTTACTCTTCCCCCTTTCCCAATGTCACCTTTTTCCCACCTTTTTTAAAGGGGAACATTATCACCAGACCTATGTAAGCGTCAATATATACCGTATTTTCCGCACCATAAGGCGCCCTGGGTTATAAGCCGCGCCTTCAATGAACGGCATATTTCAAAACTTTGTCCACCTATAAGCCGCCCCGTGTTGTAAGCCGCATCTAACTGCGCTAAAGGAATGTCAAAAAAACAGTCAGATAGGTCAGTCAAACTTGAATAATATATTAAAAACCAGCGTGATGTGGGCGCGCATGGAGTCGTATATCAACATGGACGGAGCTGCGTGAAAAAAGCCACCCGGCTTTAATAATATATTAAAAACCAGCGTTCTAACAACTCTGTTCACTCCCAAAATGTACGGTAATGTGCAAATGTGCAATCAATAAGCATCAATAACTTCATGTTGCTCGAACGTTAATGTCACAACACACAAAATAAACCTAACGCTCACTTTCTGAAGTTATTCTTCATTCATAAATCCCTCGAATTCTTCTCCTTCGGTGTCCGAATTAAAAAGTGGGCGAATACGGGATCCAAAATGGCCGGCTCCGTCTCGTCGCAGTTCTGTGAATCCTGCCTTCCGGAAAGCTCGGACCACAGTTGTGACCGAAATATCCGCCCAGGCATTTACGATCCACTGGCAGATGTTGGCGTATGTCGTCCGGCGCTGTCTCCCTGTCTTAGTGAAGGTGTGTTCGCCTTCGGTCATCCATTGTTCCCACGCCGTTCGCAGTCGTGCTTTAAATGCCCTGTTGACACCAATATTGAGCGGTTGGAGTTCTTTGGTTAAATATTGCCTTAAGTTTAAATTCTGCGTTATACGTGTGTCGCTTAGTAGGAGCCATTTTGTGGTCTTTACAGATGTAAACACACAAATGAAATGAAACGCAATATCCGGGGGCTTCTTCTTCTATGGGGGCGGGTGGTTGCTTACAGTAGAAGAAGAAGCGCTTCCTCTTCTATGGGGGCGGGTGCTTACCTTGGCGGTTGCTTACCATAGAAGAAGAAGCGCTTCCTCTTCTACGGGGAAAAAAGATGGCGGCTGTTTACCGTAGTTGCGAGACCGAAACTTTATGAAAATAAATATTTATATTAATCCATATATAAGGCGCACCGGGTTATAAGCCGCACTGTCAGCTTTTGAGTAAATTTGTGGTCTTTAGGTGCGGCTTATAGTGCGGAAAATACGGTACCTTGATGTTGCAGAAAAAAGACCATATATTCTTTTAACCGATTTCCGAACTCTAAATGGGTGAATTTTGGCGAATTAAACGCCTTTCTAATATTCGCTCTCGGAGCTGTGACGTCACATCGGGAAGCAATCCGCCATTTTCTCAAACACCGAGTCAAATCAGCTCTGTTATTTTCCGTTTTTTCGACCGTTTTCCGTACCTCGGAGACATCATGCCTCGTCGGTGTGTTGTCGGAGGGTGTAACAACACCAACAGGGACGGATTCAAGTTGCACCAGTGGCCCAAAGATGCCAAAGTGGCAAGAAATTGGACGTTTGTTCCGCACACTTTACCGACGAAAGCTATGCTACGACAGAGATGGCAAGAATGTGTGGATATCCTGCGACACTCAAAGCAGATGCATTTCCAACCATAAAGTCAAAGAAATCTGCCGCCAGACCCCCATTGAATCTGCCGGAGTGTGTGAGCAATTCAGGGACAAAGGACCTCGGTAGCACGGCAAGCAATGGCGGCAGTTTGTTCCCGCAGACGAGCGAGCTAAACCCCCTATCGACCCTAGCTTCCCTGGCCTGCTGACATCAACTCCAAAACTGGACAGATCAGCTTTCAGGAAAAGAGCGCGGATGAGGGTATGTCTACAGAATATATTAATTGATGATAATTGGGCTGTCTGCACTCTCAAAGTGCATGTTGTTGCCAAATGTATTTCATATGCTGTAAACCTAGTTCATAGTTGTTAGTTTCCTTTAATGCCAAACAAACACATACCAATCGTTGGTTAGAAGGCGATCGCCGAATTCGTCCTCGCTTTCTCCCATGTCGCTGGCTGTCGTGTCGTTTTCCTCGGTTTCGCTTGCATACGGTTCAAACCGATATGGCTCAATAGCTTCAGTTTCTTCTTCGATTTGGTTTTCGCTACCTGCCTCCACACTACAACCATCCGTTTCAATACATGCGCAATCTGTTGAATCGCTTAAGCCGCTGAAATCCGAGTCTGAATCCGAGCTAATGTCGCTATAGCTTGCTGTTCTATGCGCCATGTTTGTTTGTGTTGGCATCACTATGTGACGTCACAGGAAAATGGACGGGTGGTTAAAATCAGGCACTTTGAAGCTTTTTTTAGGGATATTGCGTGATGGGTAAAATTTTGAAAAAAACTTCGAAAAATATAATAAGCCACTGGGAACTGATTTTTAATGGTTTTAACCCTTCTGAAATGGTGATAATGTTCCCCTTTAAGGAACGCCGTAAGTGGCTGTTCCGTCGGCGGTCCCGTCTTGTCTCCCTGTAACGTATGTCTGCTTTTAGTGGGACTGTGCCAAAAATGAAATTTCAGTTCTTATGTGTCTTCCATCCATCCATCCATCCATTTCCTACCGCTTAATCCCTTCGGGGTCGCGGGGGGTGCTGGAGCCTATCTCAGCTACAATCGGGCGGAAGGCGGGGTACACCCTGGACAAGTCGCCACCTCATCACAGTTCTTACGTGTCTTGTACATGTTAAAGAATGGACAATAATAAAGCATCTTGATTCTTGAATCTTGAATCTTGATATTGGAAAATAACTGTGAGGTTCAAACTGCAGACTTTGAGGACCAAATCTGTTAAAAAATAGTTTTTTTTGTGACAAGCTTTCTAAAGGACATCACCTGGAAGAAAATGTTGCATCCTATTAAATCAGCGCCAACCCCCTGACCGCTGAGACTCGCTACTATTTGCCTAATGGATCATTTCATTACGCAATGTAAATGGAATTGAACACATGGTTATGTAACGCCTCATAAATAAACGCCTTGAATCAACATGTTGTCAATCAAATCCACCATCATTAATTGTGTGATGGCGCTTATGTCATCATTACTGCAGTCTGAGGCTGCCTAATGGTTAGAATGTTTATTCACATTAATCACAGTATACACATTCATCATTTACAACTGCTGTATGTCTGAAATATGCCAATTGTCCCTGTATTTTAGTAACAGAAAAGTCTATTAAACGTCGGTATACTATGTTTCCGTCACAACAGAGAAGTGTGTTTTGTTGTGTAAATGGTAAATAAAAAGAGAATACAACAAATCCTTTTCAACTTATATTCAATTGAATAGACTGCAAAGAAAAGATATTTCATGTTCCAAATGAGAAACTTTTTCTTTTTTTTTTTTGTAAATAATCATTAATTTAGAATTTAATGGCAGCAAAAAAATTATCACAGGGGCATTTTTACCAGTGTGTTACATGGCCTTTCCTTTTAACAACCCTCAGTAAAGGTTTAGGAACTGAGGAGACACATTTTTGAAGTGGAATTCTTTCCCATTCTTGCTTGATGTACAGCTTAAGTTGTTCAACAGTCCGGGGGTCTCCGTTGTGCTATTTTAGGCTTCATAATGCGCCACACATTTTTAATGGGAGACAGGTCTGGACTACAGGCAGGCCAGTCTAGTACCAGCACTCTTTTACTATGAAGCCACGTTGATGTAACACGTGGCTTGGCATCTTCTTTGGCTATTTTTAAGACCCTTCTTAAAGCCCATTTTTATTCACTGGCTTTTAACCCAGCATGAGTCTTTAAACTGTTTTTAGCTTTTAACTTTTTGAACTCTTTTTAACTTTTAAACTGTTTTTATCTAACAAACTGTTCTTAGGGTAATTTATATTTGCTTTTTAAATGTGTATTTTTTATTTCTGTTTTAAATGTTATTTTTTAGTCTGTTCTTTGCCTCCATTTCTTTGTGGTGTACAGCCCTTTGTTTTTCAACTGTGCTTGTCTTAAAAGGGCTTTATAAATAAAGTTGGTATGGTATGGTATGGTATTGTCTTGCTGATATAAGCAGGGGCGTCCATGATAATGTTGCTTGGATGGCAACATATGTTGCTCCAAAAAGCTGTATGTACCTTTCAGCATTAATGGTGCCTTCACAGATGTGTAAGTTACCCATGTCTTGGCCACTAATACACCCCCATACCATCACAAAAAGGTTATGACAGACCGCATTGAAAAACGGAATGGAATTTTACTTTTTTTTTTACTGAATGAGACACCCAGATTAGAATGTACATGAAAATAAAGAATGTGGGATTTACAATATTAACTATGAAGGATAAAACACTGAATATTGACAACATATGAACGTCACACCTCCTCTCCATCCACATATTTTACAAATAAGCAAAACGCAATAAAATTGCAACAAACACAGCGAAATATAAAGCGAAGGGTAAAAAAAAATTTAAAAAAAACTACAATCTGGTACATGTGATACATCACTAAGCTTTAGAACTTTGTTGTAAAAATCTCCTTCCACGTCTGTCCCTGACACCCACATGTCAGGCTCTGGAAACACTCTGTGGAAACGCTCCCCACCCACACTGCTTGGTGCCTCGTCTGAGCTGCTATGACTTACATTACCATAGTAACTAATTAGATGACCATAGTAACTAATTATATGACCATAGTAACTAATTAGATGACCATAGTAACTAATTAGTTGACCATAGTAACTAATTGATGACCATAGTAACTAATTAGATGACCATAGTAACTAATTAGATGACCATAGTAACTAATTATATGACCATAGTAACTAATTAGATGACCATAGTAACTAATTAGTTGACCATAGTAACTAATTGATGACCATAGTAACTAATTAGATGACCATAGTAACTAATTAGTTGACCATAGTAACTAATTGATGACCATAGTAACTAATTAGATGACCATAGTAACTCATTAGATGACCATAGTAACTCATTAGATGACCATAGTAACTAATTAGATGACCATAGTAACTAATTAGATGACCATAGTAACTCATTAGGTAACCATAGTAACTAATTAGATGACCATAGTAACTCATTAGATGACCATAGTAACTCATTAGATGACCATAGTAACTCATTAGATTACCATAGTAACTAATTAGATGACCATAGTAACTAATTAGATGACCATAGTAACTAATTATATGACCATAGTAACTAATTAGATGACCATAGTAACTAATTAGTTGACCATAGTAACTAATTGATGACCATAGTAACTAATTAGATGACCATAGTAACTAATTAGATGACCATAGTAACTAATTATATGACCATAGTAACTAATTAGATGACCATAGTAACTAATTAGTTGACCATAGTAACTAATTGATGACCATAGTAACTAATTAGATGACCATAGTAACTAATTAGTTGACCATAGTAACTAATTGATGACCATAGTAACTAATTAGATGACCATAGTAACTCATTAGATGACCATAGTAACTCATTAGATGACCATAGTAACTAATTAGATGACCATAGTAACTAATTAGATGACCATAGTAACTCATTAGGTAACCATAGTAACTAATTAGATGACCATAGTAACTCATTAGATGACCATAGTAACTCATTAGATTACCATAGTAACTAATTAGATGACCATAGTAACTAATTAGATGACCATAGTAACTCATTAGATTACCATAGTAACTAATTAGATGACCATAGTAACTAATTAGATGACCATAGTAACTCATTAGATTACCATAGTAACTCATTAGGTAACCATAGTAACTAATTAGATGACCATAGTAACTAATTAGATTACCATACTAGTATATCATGCAAAAGTGCAGATTCCAAGCATGTAAAGACGTAGTATAGTTGAAGACTTAGTCATTAGAAAAGATAAGTGCACATCATAATGGCAGCTACACTTTACATCTTAAACATCTAAAATAATTAAAGCTGCAAGCAGCATTGGTCGGGCCCGCATATTTGGCAGGTGCTAGTCCTAAGTGTCCCAATACTTTTGTCCAGTTTTAGTAGTAAGTGTCCCAATACTTTTATCAAGTTGTAGTCCTAAGTGTCCCAATACATTTGTCAAGTTTTAATCCTAAGTGTCCCAATACTTTTGTCCAGTTTTAGTCCTAAGTGTCCCAAAACATTTGTCCAGTTTTAGTCCTAAGTGTCCCAATACTTTTGTCCAGTGGTAGTTCTATGTGTCCCAATACTTTTGTCACGTTTTAGTCCCAAGTGGCCCAATACTTTTGTCACGTTTTAGTCCTAAGTGTCCCAATACTTTTGTCCAGTGGTAATCCGAAGTGTCCCAATATTTATGTCAAGTTGTAGTCAAGTGTCCCAATACTTTTGTCAAGTTTTAGTCCCAAGTGGCCCAAAACTTTTGTCAAGTTTTAGTCCCAAGTTTCCCAATACTTTTGTCAAGTTGTAGTCCCAAGTGTCCCAATACTTTTGTCCGGTGGTAGTCATAAGTGTCCCAATACTTTTGTCTACTTTTAGTCTGAAGTGTCCCAAGACTTTTGTCTAGTGTACCTACCTTGTCTGCATTGTGTGGGCACGTTGGTGCTTCCTGCTTTTAAGCAGCCATCTTAAAAAAACAGCAGCGCAGCAGCATCAGCGCAGCGGGTCTTTGAAGGGTCATAAAATCAAAACCGGAGCAGGTATTGAAACGCTGTTATACACAAGGGTTTAATCTCTCTCCTGTGTTAGTTTGAAGCCGAAACGACAAACACGCTCAGAGGAGATAGATTTTGAAGAAAGGTGACCGGTTTTTACAAAAATGTTGTTTTGAAGGGGGAATAGCAAACTTCCTGTTGATTTTTGCTGGGGGTTGACAGTTTATGAAATGTAGGTCTAAGTGAGACCTACATATAGGTTTTTGTTTCATGTCTCTCCGACCTTCCCAATTGGAGTTACAGGCAGTTTTGTCAATTTTTTCATCCGAGGAGCAGTTTTTTGTGTGTTTTATTAAAAAATTGCGCTAGAGCACAATTTTGAGATTTGGGGTTAGTTTTTTTTTTAGATCGCAATTTCTGCTAGTCCTGATGTGTGCGTTCAGTTTGGTGAGTTTTGAAGCATGTTAAGGGGGTCAAATTACAGCTCAAAGAGGCAAAAGTGACTGTTTTTAGTACTTTTTTGTCTTGAAGGGGGAATTGCCAACTTCCTGTTCATTTTAGCCCGAGAATGTACTATTATGAAATGTAGGTCTAAGTCAGACCTACATAGAGGTTTTTGTTTCATGTCTCTCCGACCTTCCTAGTGGGAGTTACAGGCAGTCTAGTTGTTTGTCTAGAGCGGGACTTCTCCCTTCACTATTAGTCTTATTTTGTATATTATGGAGAACCTGAGTCCTCTACTGTAGACATTTGATTTTGGTATTTTTATTTTGCCAGAGTTACAAGAGCGCTCTGCGGACGATCGTCTCTATGACATCACTATTTTAAGAATCTGCAAGTTTTTTTTAACTGATGTCATGTGCAACCAACTGAATAGCCCAAATGATGACAAAGAAGAGGACCTATAATGGAACCTTGTGGAACACCACTAGTTGTGTGGATGAAAAAGAGAGGACCTATAATGGAACCTTGTGGAACACCACTAGTTGTGTGGATGAAAAAGAGAGGACCTATAATGGAACCTTGTGGAACACCACTAGTTGTGTGGATGAAAAAGAGAGGACCTATAATGGAACCTTGTGGAACACCACTAGTTGTGTGGATGAAAAAGAGAGGACCTATAATGGAACCTTGTGGAACACCACTAGTTGTGTGGATGCTACAAGGCATTGACATGTTATTCTGATTCAGCTAGTGCTTAAATGTTTAATGCCCTTTTTCTACCACACTTTTCATTGTGTCGGAACAGTTCAAGTATCAAAACGCTGTGCTCGGCTAGGACAGCGTTCTATTTAAGTATGCCAGATTACCAGGAATTCCTGGTTTAGCGAGGCATTTTTCCCTTTGAAAATGGAATGAGCCGATTTTCAAACTTGCCCAACTCCCACAAAAAGGTTCCAAAAATTCCAGTTTTCCCGGCATTACCAGGAACTTTTCCCCATTGAAAATGAACGGGCAAGTACAAACCTCTTCATTTCCCACATTTTTTTATTCAATTGTAACCGTTCCAACATTCAGACAGTCCACTCACTCTGGACATTCAAGCCAACATGTTTACCGGTTCTGAAAATTCCCTGATTACCAGGAATTCCCACTTTTCAATTTCAGGTTTTCCCGGCATTACCAGGAACCTTTCCCCATTGAAAATGAACAGGCAATTACAAACCTCTTCATTTCCCACATTTTTTATTCAATTGCATCCGTTCCAACATTCAGACAGTCCACTCACCCTGAATATTCAACCCAACATTTACCGGTTCTGAAAATTTCCTGATTACCAGGAATTCCTACTTTTCAATTTCAGTATGTCCAATTAACTTTTGTATTTCAACTACTCCCACATTTGTAATCCGATTTCAACCGTTCCAACATCAAAACATCTGTCTCCGTCAAGACATTCAAGCTATTAATTAAAAAATACTAGAACAATTCTTGGTTTTCTCAGCATTACCAGGAATGTATCCCCATTGAAAATGAACGGGCGATTACAAACCTCTTCATTTCCCACATTTTTTACTCAATTGCAACCGTTCCAACATTCAGACAGTCCACTCACCCTGGACATTAAGGGATGCAGTCGTCTGCGAACAAGCTAAGTGGAGCAGCTTTGCGTGCGCTATCAAGTTTGCACGGGTTTTAATACGCGCAAACCTTTGGTACTGTGGATCAGGCCCACGGTGTGTTTTAGGTTTTACTCGGTGCACTAAAGAGCTCTGTTATCTTGGCTGGCCTGGATGTTTTGGCTCTGCTGTTTAGTCAGTGTCCATGCTGCAGTCAGCCTTTTGCCCCCAGCCCATTTTACTCGCCCCATTCACCCCCTCTGTTACACAACACAGAAAACACAACATGAATGTAGGCTCGTGTTTCCAGATCAGTGAACCAAACTAAAACCTTGTTGTTCAGACTTTTAAAGCTAAATAGTCCTTTACCTAATATGTGTGTTCCTTTCACCCTTACAGTCTGAAGACGACGCTGCAGAAAAAGCTGTCCAACGACACTGTGGACTTGTCGGGCATCCCTCTGTCCACCAGGGATGTCCGTCAGGTGGCCTTCTACCTCCAGAACAATAGAGACAGCGTGGCGGCGGTGGACATCAGCTTTACTGAGCTCCAGGACGAAAACCTCAGGGTTCTTCTTCCCCTTCTCGCCTCACTGCCCAAACTCAACAACCTGGCCCTGAACGGCAACCGTCTCACCTTGGCTGTACTCAAAGACCTGACTGAGATGCTGAAAGACCCCAAGAAGTTCTCCAGCTTGGCCTGGATAGACCTGGGCAACAATGTCGACATTTTCACCATGCCCCAGCCGCTGTTGGTGGCTCTGCGGCGGCGCTGTAGCCTGAAGAGCAGCCTACCCACCATCTATGAGTACACAGAGGGCCAGCCCTACTCCTACCACCTGGAGACGTCTATCGAAGAGCCGAGTCACTACGAGGAAGAGGAGGAAGAAGATGCACAAGAGGGTGTGGTCGACAAATATGACTTGGAGCCGTGGAGCTTAGGTGAGAAGCAGCTCTCCAAAGAATTCACCTTTCACTACTGTGAGAGGTGATGGAGTGTGCTGTCACACAGCCAGGCCCAGAATATACCTTTAGCTCGACCACCCTCACACCCACCAGCTCAGTCACCCTTTTAGGCACAAGGGGAGGGAAACAACATTGTGAAACTCTCAACCAAGCAATTTCAAGACGTCACAGAATGAACCTGCACCGGATGACGGAGGAGCGGCAGCCACGGTTGTAGACTTACCGTGTCGGTGGATGGTGCTCTTGGCAACGGGATGCGGTTTCATCGGAGGACTGGATTCATAGGAGAAGGGTTTCTTTCTCTTGCTGTGTCGCGCACCCCCCCTTTACTCAATCTCTGTCTGATCGTAGCAGCTGAGAAGCCAATACCAATTTCAATCAGTCGCCGGCCGGGCTGGAGAAGCAGATTTCCGGTAGCCGCTCAAGTGGTTTTGAAAGCAGTGCGTCCCTCTGGGGTCCGGACCGGGACTGAGACGATCTCCGGCAGGCAGAGCTTCAACCCCACATTGTGTGTTCTCTGTTAAGCTCTCAACAAAAGCTATGACACAAGTTCAACAGACTATACAGCCGTCGGCCCGTCACGTGACCCGAGCAAAACTGCTAGGTCAAGACTTTTTTTTTTTTTTTTTCAACCCCCTTTCCTAATGTCTACTTGTGAATACCCTTGCGTACATGTAAACCCCCGAAGTAAAAACATGTCTCTCACTCAATGTTTTTGGTGTTTTGGTGAGCAAAAGCAATCTTGGAAGACGACAGGTAGGACTCAGCAATGGTTTCCATACTTGCTTAAATGCCGGTATCCACCTCTGTGATGCGGTCATTGCCGGCGTTTCGGTACGTCCATACCACTGACCTCTGAATCCACACAGCACACAAACTCATTTAAGCAGCTGTTGTCTTGTCTTTGTTCATTCGATGATGTGTCTGTTGTCCCTCACGTATACCTGCCGTTCTTCAGCGGTTTTCTTCTCTTTAGGACTGTTACTTGGTGACTTAGCCAGACTTGAAGTGGTCGTGTCTTTTGCAGTAGCACACAAGGTCGGACTGACTCAAACACTGCAATGCACTTCAATGCACTTTTTTCTGTGTGTGTGTTTCTCCATATTGCATAGCTCTATAGACCAATAGTATGAGGAGGCTTTCATCTTTTAAAATGCTGATCCAAATGGCTCCTGATTGTTCTAAGAACCTGTTCCATCCGAATATACTCCTAAATGTTTAAATGTGTATTTTATACATGGTGTTGTTCCAGTAAAGTGTCTGACTACCGATGTAATGATTTGTGTTCTGTTGTCTTTTGTCCAATTCTGTGACTATAGCGGCTCTCATTACATCAAACGGTGTCTACTGGAGTCATTAGCCAGGAACCAAAGGCCAAAATATGTAACCTCATTTGTGATTGCAGGCACCTTTTACGTTGATTTGTTTAAGTCTGAGCAAGGGAGAACACTTATCCACTTTGTAGCGTCTTTCATGTATACACATTCCCTTGTAGCTTGTATTTGCCAAAGCCAAATTCTGCCAATAAAACAATTGATCCACTGAGTGAGGAATGTCTGGATTTGTTTCCTTTTCAGCTCAGTTGATTGATTTATTTATGGAGATTAGTCTGCAAACGGGCCAGTGATCACTGAGGACTGCTGCAACCGGATTGGTTGGCAGGATTCTAAACAAGCTTCCGAGCCAGCGGCCGCAGACCGTCTGCGTCCCCGCCTGGGCCTCCGCCCCTTGTTTGCCAAAAAGTCACGGTTTGTCATAGGATGAGAACCTACCCATGATGCTCCTGGCAATCTTTTGTTCCTGCAGCCAGACATTGTAATGTGGCATTTGCAACAGGTGGGTCCCATAAGGTCAAAACACAGTGTGATGGTCACACCCCCTGAGGTCCAAATACCATTTGATGGGGCAACAGAACCATCCATCCATCCTCTTCCGCTTATCCGAGGTCGGGTCGCGGGGGCAGCAGCCTAAGCAGGGAAGCCCAGACTTCCCTCTCCCCAGCCACTTCGTCCAGCTCCTCCCGGAGGATCCCGAGGCGTTCCCAGGCCAGCCGGGAGACATAGTCTTCCCAACGTGTCCTGGGTCTTCCTCGTGGCCTCCTACTGGTTGGACGTGCCCTAAACACCTCCCTAGGGAGGCGCTCGGGTGGCATCCTGACCAGATGCCCGAACCACCTCATCTGGCTCCTCTCGATGTGGAGGAGCAGCGGCTTTACTTTGAGCTCCCCCCGGATGACAGAGCTTCTCACCCTATCTCTAATGGAGAGCCCCGCCACCCGGCGGAGGAAACTCATTTCGGCCGCTTGTACCCGTGATCTTGTCCTTTCGGTCATAACCCAAAGCTCATGACCATAGGTGAGGATGGGAACGTAGATCGACCGGTAAATTGAGAGCTTTGCCTTCCGGCTCAGCTCCTTCTTCACCACAACGGATCGATACAGCGTCCGCATTACTGAAGACGCCGCACCGATCTGCTTGTCGATCTCACCATCCACTCTTCCCTCACTCGTCAACAAGACTCCGAGGTACTTGAACTCCTCCACTTGGGGCAAGATCTCCTCCCCAACCCAGAGATGGCACTCCACCCTTTTCCGGGCGAGAACCATGGACTCGGACTTGGAGGTGCTGATTCTCATCCCAGTCGCTTCACACTCTGCTGCGAACCGATCCAGTGAGAGCTGAAGATCCTGGCCAGATGAAGCCATCAGGACCACATCATCTGCAAAAAGCAGAGACCTAATCCTGCAGCCACCAAACCAGATCCCCTCAACGCCTTGACTGCGCCTAGAAATTCTGTCCATAAAAGTTATGAACAGAACCCACCGCCAAAAAGTCAGGTTTAATGTCAGAGCATTAAATGCAAGACAAATAAAGACACACATTTTGTGTTATCCTGACAATGTTTAAACCAGGGCTGTCAAACGTACAGTCCAGGTTTTATCCGGCCCGCGGGATGAGTTTGCTAAGTATAAAAATGAACCTGAAATTTTTTGAATGAAAGAAACTGCTGTTCTAAATGTGTCCACTGGATGTCGCAATAGCAATTCGGGGGGTGGGGCAAGGCGTGGTTGAGGGCGTGGTTAAGGGGGGAGGAGTATATTGACAGCTAGAATTCACCAAGTCAAGTATTTCATACATACAGGTAAAAGCCAGTAAATTAGAATATTTTGAAAAACTTGATTTATTTCAGTAATTGCATACAAAAGGTGTAACTTGTACATTATATTTATTCATTGCACACAGACTGATGCATTCAAATGTTTATTTCATTTAATTTTGATGATTTGAAGTGGCAACAAATGAAAATCCAAAATTCCGTGTGTCACAAAATTAGAATATTACTTAAGGCTAATACAAAAAAGGGATTTTTAGAAATGTTGGCCAACTGAAAAGTATGAAAATGAAAAATATGAGCATGTACAATACTCAATACTTGGTTGGAGCTCCTTTTGCCTCAATTACTGCGTTAATGCGGCGTGGCATGGAGTCGATGAGTTTCTGGCACTGCTCAGGTGTTATGAGAGCCCAGGTTGCTCTGATAGTGGCCTTCAACTCTTCTGCGTTTTTGGGTCTGGCATTCTGCATCTTCCTTTTCACAATACCCCACAGATTTTCTATGGGGCTAAGGTCAGGGGAGTTGGCGGGCCAATTTAGAACAGAAATACCATGGTCCGTAAACCAGGCACGGGTAGATTTTGCGCTGTGTGCAGGCGCCAAGTCCTGTTGGAACTTGAAATCTCCATCTCCATAGAGCAGGTCAGCAGCAGGAAGCATGAAGTGCTCTAAAACTTGCTGGTAGACGGCTGCGTTGACCCTGGATCTCAGGAAACAGAGTGGACCGACACCAGCAGATGACATGGCACCCCAAACCATCACCCAACCATGCAAATTTTGCATTTCCTTTGGAAATCGAGGTCCCAGAGTCTGGAGGAAGACAGGAGAGGCACAGGATCCACGTTGCCTGAAGTCTAGTGTAAAGTTTCCACCATCAGTGATGGTTTGGGGTGCCATGTCATCTGCTGGTGTCGGTCCACTCTGTTTCCTGAGATCCAGGGTCAACGCAGCCGTCAACCAGCAAGTTTTAGAGCACTTCATGCTTCCTGCTGCTGACCTGCTCTATGGAGATGGAGATTTCAAGTTCCAACAGGACTTGGCGCCTGCACACAGCGCAAAATCTACCTGTGCCTGGTTTACGGACCATGGTATTTCTGTTCTAAATTGGCCCGCCAACTCCCCTGACCTTAGCCCCATAGAAAATCTGTGGGGTATTGTGAAAAGGAAGATGCAGAATGCCAGACCCAAAAACGCAGAAGAGTTGAAGGCCACTATCAGAGCAACCTGGGCTCTCATAACACCTGAGCAGTGCCAGAAACTCATCGACTCCATGCCACGCCGCATTAACGCAGTAATTGAGGCAAAAGGAGCTCCAACCAAGTATTGAGTATTGTACATGCTCATATTTTTCATTTTCATACTTTTCAGTTGGCCAACATTTCTAAAAATCCCTTTTTTGTATTAGCCTTAAGTAATATTCTAATTTTGTGACACACGGAATTTTGGATTTTCATTTGTTGCCACTTCAAATCATCAAAATTAAATGAAATAAACATTTGAATGCATCAGTCTGTGTGCAATGAATAAATATAATGTACAAGTTACACCTTTTGAATGCAATTACTGAAATAAATCAAGTTTTTCAAAATATTCTAATTTACTGGCTTTTACCTGTAGTCCTTGGTATTAACCTTTTCCTCAGTGTGAACATGAAATATCTTGTCTTTGCAGTCTATTCAATTGAATATAAGTTGAAAAGGATTTGTTGTGTTCTCTTTTTATTTACACAACGTGACAACTTCACTGCTTTTGGCTTTTGTAAATGTCCACCAATAAACACACAAGGTTGTTGTTTTTCTTGTATTTTAGTCAAGTCATTTAAAAAAGGTAAACATGGTGGGTTATAGGCCACTATAGGAGCTGGCAGCTACACAACAGCAAAGCACACAATAGCAATCCAGCCAGAAATATGTAATAAGTGTCCTTAACTGAACAATATTGCAGTCTAAAACAACACGTGTCAATATTAACAAGCCTCAAATCATTCTAGTGGCACATTAGGTACATACAAAGAAGCATATTATAAAGTAACAAACATGTCAGTTTACTGCGTCATGACCTAAAATTAATGAATTATTGTGGCCACAAGGTGGCACCAAAAAAACAACAATTACCACTTCAGGTTAAAGACAGCATAAATCCATTCCAGATGGTTAATAATAAATAGTTTAGTGTGTTTCATACCTCCCATTGTTCTCTGTTTGACTTGTTTTGCTTAATCAAGCTTTTTCTAACATGACACACTACAAAATAACACAATTATATATGATTCCATCTTATATTGTATTGGATTAATATGGATATGGGCCACCAGTCTAGGTTCTGTCGGAGGCAGATATTTACATATATCCGGATTTAAGTTGTACTTCTTTCATTTATTAGTCATATTTGAAAACAGCTCGTATTTTCCATTTATTCTCTTGATGCTCTGTCAGCAAGTATACTGTGTGTGTTAACCTTGAGTTCTTTGGAATGTGTTTAGACTAGCATTTTGTTTTGGCTACAGAGATGGGACGAGAGAGAGGGTGGTGGGATCGGGAGGACAGACCATTTTGTGGAGGCGCAAGAGAATGTTCTATGGTTGGACTGGTCTCAATCAAAAATGTATATTGGCAAAGCTTTGAGAATATACAAGAAAATACCTATTCTGTCTCTGGTGGTTTTTCAACTCAGCTTTAAGTGTCGGAAAGAACTTGGGAGCGAATTGTGACTTGAATTCCCTGGGAGGAACAACTGGTCCAAAACGCAACAGTTCCAATATCGATACATCATAAGTGGAAAAAGTTGTATAGGGACGTTCTTAATTCAAATCCATGATTGCAGTACATGTTGCATTTTATTCAGCTACACAAATATACCGTATCCATCATTACTGTCACATGGTGTCAGTAACCTGCCGCTTTGCCCAGTTTCCTGGCATCAGACACGGCACAGATGCAGCCATCCTCCTCCGCCACAGCGTTGACCACGTTGTAGAACTTCTTGGCACTTTTCTGCACGTGTCCCAGGGCTTGCAGATCCTCGACCACATGCTGCAACACAACATCCACTTGACTTGAGTTGGAGTGGATTTGGAACATGCATGCATACAACAGGATACATCACACATGCATGCATACAACGTGATGCATCACACATGCATGCATGCAACGTGATGCATCACACATGCATGCATGCAACATGATACATCACACATGCATGCATACAACATGATACATCACACATGCATGCATGCAACATGATACATCACACATGCATGCATACAACATGATACATCACACATGCATGCATACAACATGATACATCACACATGCATGCATACAACATGATGCCTCACAATTTCCAGTTTCTCTATTCAACATGTTGGAAAAGGAGTAGGAAGAAGCAGAGCTTATTTAATCCTACCCCTTTTCCTTTACATACCGTATTTTCCGCACTATAAGCCGCACCTAAAAACCACAAATTTTCACAAAAGCTGACAGTGCGGCTTATAACCCGGTGCGCCTTATATATGGATTAATATAAATATTTATTTTCATAAAGTTTCGGTCTCGCAACTACGGTAAACAGCCGCCATCTTTTTTCCCCGTAGAAGAGGAAGCGCTTCTTCTTCTATGGTAAGCAACTGCCAAGGTAAGCACCCGCCCCCGTAGAAGAGGAAGCGCTTCTTCTTCTACGGTAAGCAACCACCCGCCCCCGTAGAAGAAGAAGCGCGCGGGTATTACGTTTCATTTCCTTTGTGTGTTCCATGTTGATATACGACTCCATGCGCGCCCACATCACAGATGGTGTCAAAAAACAAGTGAAGCACACAAATACAACACTCGCCGTCATTCCGGGTGGATTAACCAAAGAACTCCAACCGCTCGATATTGGTGTCAACAGGGCATTTAAAGCATGACTGCGAACGGCGTGGGAACAATGGATGACCGAAGGCGAACACACCTTCACTAAGACAGGGAGACAGCGCCGGACGACATACGCCAACATCTGCCAGTGGATCGTAAATGCCTGGGCGGATATTTCGGTCACAACTGTGGTCCGAGCTTTCCGGAAGGCAATGACTTCGACGAGACGGAGCCGGCCATTTTGGATCCCGTATTCGCCCAACTTTTTAATTCGGACACCGAAGGAGAAGAATTCGAGGGATTTATGAATGAAGAATAACTTCAGAAAGTGAGCGTTATGTTTATTTTGTGTGTTGTGACATTAACGTTCGAGCAACATTAAGTTATTGATGTTATTGCTCTGCACTATTTTGAATTTTACTATGTTTGTGATTGCACATTACCGTACATTTTGGGAGTGAACAGAGTTGTTAGAACGCTGGTTTTTAATATATTATTAAAGTTTGACTGACCTATCTGACTGTTTTTTTGACATTCCCTTTAGCGCAGTTAGATGCGGCTTACAACACGGGGCGGCTTATAGGTGGACAAAGTTTTGAAATATGCCGTTCATTGAAGGCGCGGCTTATAACCCAGGGCGCCTTATGGTGCGGAAAATACGGTAGTTGCTAAAACTTTTGTTCACATCCTGTTCTCAATGTATTCACAATATACTCCATAATTAATCACAATAAAAATAAATACATAATAATGAGTGAAGTAAGTTATATTTCATATGGTGAGATGAGTAAGATTAAATAGAAAATGAATGGATGGATGGAATAAATCCAGAAAGTTTATCACAGTTCTTCTTCTTTGTACTTTGTAAACTTTGTGAAGAGTTTCTTGAAGTGGATCATATTAGTACATTGTTTGATTTCTTTGCTTAATCCATTCCATCATTTAATTCCACATACTGATATACTGAAGGTCTTAAGTGTTGTACGTGCATACAAATGTTTTAAATGACATTATATTTCTCCTCTTTTATTAAGAAGAATTGTTGCACTTTCTTGGCTAGCAGGTTATAGTTTGCTTTGTGTATCATTTTAGCAAATTCACTATGTGGTGGAATTTCAGTATTTTCGATTGTTGTCGATGTTCTCTATATCCAACATGATGTATTATTACAACTGATCTTTTTTGTTAATGAATGAATGAAGTGTACTTCTGTAGTTATTTCCCCATATTTCTACACAGTAACTCAGATATGTAACACTAGCGAGCAGTTGAAAATATGAAGTGATTTTTGGTCTAGAACATCCATCCATCCATCCATCTTCTTCCGCTTATCCGAGGTCGGGTCGCGGGGGCAGCAGCCTAAGCAGGGAAGCCCAGACTTTCCTCTCCCCAGCCACTTCGTCCAGCTCTTCCTGTGGGACCCCGAGGCGTTCCCAGGCCAGACGGGAGACATAGTCTTCCCAACGTTTCCTGGGTCTTCCCCGTGGCCTCCTACCGGTCGGACGTGCCCTAAACACCTCCCTAGGGAGGCGTTCGGGTGGCATCCTGACCAGATGCCCGAACCACCTCATCTGGCTCCTCTCCATGTGGAGGAGCAGCGGCTTTACTTTGAGCTCCTCCCGGATGGCAGAGCTTCTCACCCTATCTCTAAGGGAGAACCTGCCACCCGGCGGAGGAAACTCATTTCGGTCGCTTGTACCCGTGATCTTGTCCTTTCGGTCATAACCCAAAAGCTCATGACCATAGGTGAGGATGGGAACGTAGATCGACCGGTAAATCGAGAGCTTTGCCTTCCGGCTCAGCTCCTTCTTCACCACAACGGACCGATACAGCGTCCGCATTACTGAAGACGCCGCACCGATCCGCCTGTCGATCTCAAGATCTCACTCTTCCCTCACTCGTGAACAAGACTCCGAGGTACTTGAACTCCTCCACTTGGGGCAAGATCTCCTCCCCAACCCGGAGATGGCACTCCACCCTTTTCCGGGCGAGAACCATGGACTCGGACTTGGAGGTGCTGATTCTCATCCCAGTCGCTTCACCTTCAGCTGCGAACCGATCCAGTGAGAGCTGAAGATCCTGGCCAGATGAAGCCATCAGGACCACATCATCTGCAAAAAGCAGAGACCTAATCCTGCAGCCACCAAACCAGATCCCCTCAACGCCTTGACTGCGCCTAGAAATTCTGTCCATAAAAGTTATGAACAGAATCGGTGACAAAGGGCAGCCTTGGCGGAGTCCAACCCTCACTGGAAAAGTGTCCGACTTACTGCCGGCAATGCAGACCAAGCTCTGGCACTGATCATACAGAGAGCGGACTGCCACAATCAGACAGTCCGATACCCCGTACTCTCTGAGCACTCCCCACAGGACTTCCCGAGGGACACGATCGAATGCCTTCTCCAAGTCCACAAAACACATGTAGACTGGTTGGGCAAACTCCCATGCACCCTCAAGGACCCTGCCGAGAGTATAGAGCTGGTCCACAGTTCCACGACCAGGACGAAAACCACACTGTTCCTCCTGAATCCGAGGTTCGACTATCCGGCGTAGCCTCCTCTCCAGTACACCTGAATAGACCTTACCGGGAAGGCTGAGGAGTGTGATCCCACGATAGTTAGAACACACCCTCCGGTTCCCCTTCTTAAAGAGAGGAACCACCACCCCGGTCTGCCAGTCCGGTCTAGAACATGTTTTGCTTAATTCATTATTGACATGTTTCTTGCTACTTTGTGTTGTATATTTTTTACATGAGATTTCCAGTTCAATTTATCATCAATCATTAAAACCTAGAAATTTGGTTTCATTTACTGTTTCAATTTCTATTCCGTCTATTTGTGTTTGTGTTTGACCTTCTCTGCTAAAATTAACATTTGTATATAATGTAGTTTGGTGGGTTCCAAAAAACAAAAAGCATGTATTTAGTGAGTTACCGTATCGAAGTTGGGTTCAAACTTCACCGCATTATCAGAGTCCACAAAAACAACCGGTGTGGCAATCGCCTCCTTGAGGCTCTTTCCAAACCAAAGGTGATTGATGATTGTCTGGAAGGAAGAAGGAACAAAGCGTTGGCCAGATGATGAAGAGCAGACATAACGAGAAGAGTGAAAGGCATCAGTGTGCTGTAATTGATCTAACAGGGTTGGACTGCCAAGGACACCTACAGAGGCCATGGCTGTCGTGATCATAGTGGAACCAGTTGAGCCGATCACCAGCGTCTTGGACTTGGACCTGAGCACGGTGGGAGCCATGGAGGACGGGGGCTGCTCCCCTGCGAACAGAACAAAGGCCTTGATGCGCTATTCATGCTCAATTATGCAAAGAAAATGGCGAGACGTGCAATCAGCATATGTCTTTTGGCCCTGAATGGCAGCTGTTAAGGATACAGTGCATCCAGAAAGTATTCACTTGTTCCGCATTTTGTTATGTTACAGTTTTATTCCAGAATGGATACATTTATTTTTGTCCTCAAAATTCTACAGACAACACCCCGTAATGACAAAGTGAAAAGTTGTTTTATTTTGCAAATGTCCATCCATCCATCCATCTTCAACCGCTTATCCGGAATGGGGTCGCAGGGACAACAGCTCCAGCAGAGACCCCCAGACTTCCAGAGCAACATTAGCAACTTCCTCCTGGGGAATCCTGAAGCGTTCCCAGGCCAGAGAGGAGATGTAATCCCCCCCATCTGGTCCTTGGCCTGCCGCGGGGTCTCCTCCCAGTGGGATGTGCAACGAGGACCTCCCTAGGGAGATGCTGGTGAGGCATCCGCACGAGATGCCCGAACCACCTAAGCTGGCTCCTTTCCAAGCGAAGAAGCATCGGCTCTACTCCGAGTCTCTCTCGGGTGACTGAACTTCTCACCCTATCTCTAAAGGAGATGCCAGCCACCCTTCTGAGGAAACTCATTTCGGCCGCTTGTATCCGCGATCTTATTCTTTGGGTCATGACCCACACTTCATGACCATAGGTGAGAGTAGGAATGTAGATAGCTTTGCCTTCTGGCTCAGCTCTGGTTTGGTCCCAACAGTGCGGCAGAGAGACTGCAGTACTGCCCCAGCTGCTCACATTCTCCGGCTGATTTCCTTCTCCATCTTTCCCTCACTCGTGAACAAGACCCCGAGATACTGAAACTCCTCCACCTGGGACAGAGTCTCGTCCTCTACCTGGACTGTACAAACCATCGGTTTCCTGATGAGAACCATGGACTCAGGTTTGGAGATGCTGATCCTCATTCCACTCGGCAGCAAACCGATCCAGTGAGAGCTGAAGGTCATGAACCGAAGGTGCCATCAGGACCACATCATCTGCAGACAGCAGTGACGCAACCTTTAGCCCCCCGAGACGTATACCCTCTCCGCCATGGCCACGGCTCTGCTTAAAAATCCATCCACCCATCCATCCATCCATCTTCTTCCGCTTATCCGAGGTCGGGTCGCGGGGGCAGCAGCCTAAGCAGGGAAGCCCAGACTTCCCTCTCCCCAGCCACTTCGTCCAGCTCTTCCTGTGGGACCCCGAGGCGTTCCCAGGCCAGCCGGGAGACATAGTCTTCCCAACGTGTCCTGGGTCTTCCTCGCGGCCTCCTACCGGTCGGACGTGCCCTAAACACCTCCCTAGGGAGGCGTTCGGGTGGCATCCTGACCAGATGCCCGAACCACCTCATCTGGCTTCTCTCGATGTGGAGGAGCAGTGTTTTTACTTTGAGCTCCTCCCGGATGGCAGAGCTTCTCACCCTATCTCTAAGGGAGAGCCCCGCCACCCGGCGGAGGAAACTCATTTCGGCCACTTGTACCCGTGATCTTGTCCTTTCGGTCATAACCCAAAGCTCATGACCATAGGTGAGGATGGGAACGTAGATCGACCGGTAAATTGAGAGCTTTGCCTTCCGGCTCAGCTGCTTCTTCACCACAACGGACCGATACAGCGTCCACATTACTGAAGACGCCGCACCAATCCGCCTGTCGATCTCACGATTCACTCTTCCCTCACTCGTGAACAAGACTCCGAGGTACTTCAACTCCTCCACTTGGGGCAAGATCTCCTCCCCAACCCGGAGATGGCACTCCACCCTTTTCCGGGCGAGAACCATGGACTCGGACTTGGAGGTGCTGATTCTCATCCCAGTCGCTTCACACTCGGCTGCGAACCGATCCAGTGAGAGCTGAAGATCCTGGCCAGATGAAGCCATCAGGACCACATCATCTGCAAAAAGCAGAGACCTAATCCTGCAGCCACCAAACCAGATCCCCTCAACGCCTTGACTGCGCCTAGAAATTCTGTCCATAAAGGTTATGAACAGAATGGGTGACAAAGGGCAGCCTTGGCGGAGTCCAACCCTCACTGGAAACGTGTCCGACTTACTACCGGCAATGCGGACCAAGCTCTGGCACTGATCATACAGGGAGCGAACCGCCACAATCAGACAGTCCGATACCCCATACTCTCTGAGCACTCCCCACAGGACTTCCCGAGGGACACGGTCGAATGCTTTCTCCAAGTCCACAAAGCACATGTAGACTGGTTGGGAAAACTCCCATGCACCCTCAAGGACCCTGCCCAGAGTATAGAGCTGGTCCACAGTTCCACGACCAGGACGAAAACCACACTGTTCCTCCTGAATCCGAGGTTCGACTATCCGGCGTAGCCTCCTGTCCATGAAAATGACAAACAGGATAGGTGACAGAGTGCAGCCCTGGCGGAGACCAACCCCCACTGGAAACGGATCCGACTTACATCCATTATTACATCTTTGCAAATGTATTAAGAATAAAAAAATACAACTCACATGTGTGTAAGTATTTACAGTCTTTGCTGAATACTTTGTTGATGCACCTTTGACAGCAATTACAGCCTCAAGTCTTTTTGAATACGATGCCACAAGCTTGGCACTCATACAGTATCTATGGGAAGTTTTACCCATTCCTCTTTGCTTATTCCTCTTTGCAGCGCCTATCGAGCTCCATCAGGTTAAATGAAAAGTGTTGATTGAACACCCAACTGCGCCCAAGACCCAACCTCCGGGCTGATGATGTTAGCTTGTCTTGAAGAATTTGGAGGTAATCCTCCTTTTCCATTGTCCCATTTAGTCTCTGTAAAGCAGCAGTTCCATTGGCAGCAAAACAGGCCCAGAGCATAATACTACCACCATCTATTTTGGAATACAGCTGTAACATAACAAAATGTGAAACAAGTGATATAGGAATATAGTTGGGCCTACCTGCATAGAAACGATCAACTTTCCCACAGAAGTCCGACAACTGATTGTTGAGGATAACTCCGGTTTTTGGAGAAAATATTTTTGCACCAAATCTGTGAGTAAAATGAATGAAGAAGCCTGAAGATGCAGATATGTAAACATCTAGAACAACCTGGGAGGTGAGTGCACTGACATGTGGTTGATGCTGCTGGTGACGGACACAGCTGAGCCGTCCTGGGCCAGCACGGAGACATGGGTGGTGCCAACACCGTCCAAGTACGGCGTTATGTTGTAATACCGGGCCTCGTGCGTCCTGTCATCGGTAATCAAACTGCGGATGTGATTGGCAAAGATCTCCTCTGTGAATTTCTTTGGCAGCTGTAAGAAGGACAGAATGATGAAGGAAACATTTGATCCCTAATCTGCTCGTGGCCGTTTTTATCTCCGCAGGGTAAGGGAGCTTTTATTAGAAGCCGCTTTGTGTTTAAGCCCCTCTCTTATTTGGGCCGAGCCACGTGAGCTTTGGATCAATATGTTCTTAAGCCCCTTTCACACAGATTCTGAGAAGTAGGGACCGAAGACCTGGTGTCGCCTCACATGTGCTATTCACTCACTAAACAATGTTGGGTTGAAAAATAATCTGATTTTACCCCAACTGCTGGTTCAGAAAAGGATGAACTTATTTTAACTCAACATTTTGGGTTAATTTTTTCAACCCATCTTTTGCGTTGAATTATTTAACCAAAACTTTGAGTTATGATAACTTAATTTTGGGTTATTCCCAACCATACTTGCCAACCTTGAGACCTCCGATTTCGGGAGGTGGGGGAGGGGGGTGGGGGTGAGCGTGGTCGGGGTGTGAGGGGGGCGTGGCTAAAAGGGGAGGAGTATATTTACAGCTAGAATTCACCAAGTCAAGTATTTCATATATATATATATATTAGAGATGCGCGGATAGGCAATTATTTCATCCGCAACCGCATCAGAAAGTCGTCAACCATCCGCCATCCACCCGATGTAACATTTGATCAGAACCGCACCCGCCCGTTGTTATATATCTAATATAGACGATGCAAGGCATTAGTGAGGTTATAAAGCTTTTGCCTGTTAAAGAAAGGAGACTGATCCAATGCAGTACAAACATTCGCGTGCCACGTTGTCACGACCCAGACGCACACCAGTGCGCAATCATATGGGAGCCGCGCTGAGCGCACCTCCAAGCGCGTCTCGCTGCCGGCGACGGCCGGGTATGGGCCCGAGGCTCCAGCGCCATCCATTTTCAGGGCTAGTTGATTCGGCAGGTGGGTTGTTACACACTCCTTAGCGGGTTCTGACTTACATGGCCACCGTCCTGCTGTCTATATCAACCAGGGTGAGCCCCACCCCTTTCGTGAGCGCACTGCGCGCGGAGTGACCCCTGTTACGCGCCCCCGGCAACAGGGGTGGCGGGCAGGTAAGCCGCGCGGGCGGGGCGCGCGGAGTGACCCCTGCTACGAGCCCCCGGCCACGGGGGTGGCGGGCAGGTAAGCTGCTTACCTGCTGCGCGTGACGCCGGCCGCGGCGAAGGCGGACGAGGCGGGGTGTCGGTGCGGTGGTGACCCTGGACGTGCGTCGGGCCCTTTTCGCGGATCGCCTCAGCTACGGCTCCCGGTGGGGCCCTCTCGGGGGAAGGGGCCTCGGTCCCGGACCCTGGCGAGGCGTCCCTTCTCCGCTCCGTAAAAGTGTCCATATCTTCTTTTTTTTTTCTTCTGTTGTGGCATATGCTGCAGGTGCCTGCTCGTTTTTCGTATGTGGGTAACAACATTTAACTATGTATATATATTTCCGAATTGGTTTAACTGCCACCCGCCTGAATCTATTTAAAATCTATTCTTTATTTTTTTCAACCGCCCGACCCGACCCGCGGATAAAATCTAATTTTTTTAAATTTCATCCGCCCGATCCGCGGATAATCCGCGGACTCCGCGGTTGTGCCCGCAAACCGCGCATCTCTAATATATATATATATATATAAATATATATATATATATATATATATATATATATATATATATATATATATATATATATATATATATATATATGTATATATATATATATATATAACAAATACTTGACGTTCAGTGAATTCTAGCTATTTATATATATATATATATATATATATATATATATAAAATAAATACTTGAATTTCAGTGTTCATTTATTTACACATATACACACACATAACACTCATCTACTCATTGTTGAGTTAAGGGTTGAATTGTCCATCCTTGTTCTATTCTCTGTCACTATTTTTCGAACCATGCTGAACACCCTCTCTGATGATGCATTGCTGTGTGGCACGCACAAAAGTGCTTTCATCAAATGCACTAGATGGCAGTATTATCCTGTTTAAGAGTGTCACAACATTGCTGTTTACGGCAGACGAACTGCTTTACGGTATGTATACAAAAACGTGACTGCTGTTGTTGTGTGTTGTTGCCGCGCTGGGAGGACGTTAATGAAACTGCCTAACAATAAACCCACATAAGAAACCAACAACTCGCCCTCCATCATTCTACAGTTATAACGTGATTGGGCAGGCATGCTGTTTATATTGTGGGTTAGCAAGATTTGAAGATGTGAATTTCGGGAGATTTTCGGGAGAAAATTTGTCCCGGGAGGTTTTCGGGAGAGGCGCTGAATTTCGGGAGTCTCCCTGAAAATCCGGGAGGGTTGGCAAGTATGTTCCCAACCAAACTATTGGGTTCAATTATTTAACCCAAAAGTTGAGTTATGCTAACTCAATGTTGGTCGATTCATAACCCAACGATTGGGTTGAATTTATTTAACACAAACGCTGAGTTATGCTCACTACAACGTTGGGTTATTCCAAACCTGTCATGGTCTGTGGTCTGGATCATGTTTTTTGTTATTTTCTGTTTAAGACTCCATAGTTCCTGTTTGCGCTCTCTTGTTTGTTTTAGTTCCCATGACGACTGATTAGTTTCACCTGTCTCATGTGTTCAGATCACGCACCTGCTCTAATCAGAGACTATTATTTAAACCTGTTTTTCCAGTTAGTCGTCCTGGCGACATTGCTATGTTTTGACTTTTCTTGCCATAGTTCATGCTGTTCGATTCATGCCGTGTCCAGTAAGTCTTTTTGTTTCATGTCCATAGTTCTTGCTATTTGTTTCAAGCCACAGTTTACTGAGTTTTTTCATGTTTTTTAGTTTCATGGTTCGTGTTCATAGTTTATGCTAAGTCTTAGCTTTTGTTTCCTGCGTTACGCTGTGCCTTCGCCTTGAGCGCTTTTTGTAGTACTTTGAGTTTGAATAATTAAATAATGTTCCTACCTTCAAGCCTTGTCCAGTATAGTCCGTTTGCATCCCGGGAGAACAATCCTCGCAGTAAGCTGCGAAAAGCCCCTCGTCTTGACAAAACCCAACTATTGGGTTGCGCAATTTAGCGCTCCTTGACCCAATAGATAGACAACTGATTTTATTCTATGTCGTTACAGTTTCACACTTTGTTATATATTATTTACTTTCCCTAAATATCAAAAAGTATTCATATTCTCTTCATGTCATATTATGCTCCTTCCTTCCTGTTGTTGTTAGGTTATAGAGTTTGTATCCAATCAGAATTCTGCTGGCTTATGTTGCCATGCTGTACCAAATCTGCCCGAGGCCTTCAGAATCAACAATGTATGTGCACGGTAAGTGAACGGGCACATACAGTTGATAGACAGTTGCGATAGCCAATCAGATCACGAGTTGTTGTCAGTAAGGCCTTCTAGCTGGCCAATAGCAGATATGTATTGTGATGTGATACAAATTACACACTGTGCCAACTTCACTGGTATTGGGTTTTGTATGAGCGGAATAAATTAGTCTTGTTATGTGCATAGTTAGCTGCCTCGTACTAGACCATCCATCCATCTTCTTCCGCTTATCCGAGGTCGGGTCGCGGGGGCAGCAGCCTAAGCAGTGAAGCCCAGACTTCCCTCTCCCCAGCCACTTCGTCCAGCTCCTCCCGGGGGATCCCGAGGCGTTCCCAGGCCAGCCGGGAGACATAGTCTTCCCAACGTGTCCTGGGTCTTCCCCGCGGCCTCCTACCGGTCGGACGTGCCCTAAACACCTCCCTAGGGAGGCGTTCGGGTGGCATCCTGACCAGATGCCCGAACCACCTCATCTGGCTCCTCTCCATGTGGAGGAGCAGCAGCTTTACTTTGAGCTCCCCCCGGATGGCAGAGCTTCTCACCCTATCTCTAAGGGAGAGACCCGCCACTCGACCATAGGTGAGGATGGGAACGTAGATCGACCGGTAAATTGAGAGCTTTGCCTTCCGGCTCAGCTCCTTCTTCACCACAACTGATCGATACAGCGTCCGCATTACTGAAGACGCCGCACCGATCCGCCTGTCGATCTCACCATCCACTCTTCCCTTACTCGTGAACAAGACTCCCAGGTACTTGAACTCCTCCACTTGGGGCAGGGTCTCCTCCCCAACCCGGAGATGGCACTCCACCCTTTTCCGGGCGAGAACCATGGACTCGGACTTGGAGGTGCTGATTCTCATCCCAGTCGCTTCACACTCGGCTGCGAACCGATCCAGTGAGAGCTGAAGATCCTGGCCAGATGAAGCCATCAGGACCACATCATGTTTAAAAAGCAGAGACCTAATCCTGCAGCCACCAAACCAGATCCCCTCAACGCCTTGACTGCGCTTAGAAATTCTGTCCATAAAAGTTCAGAACAGAATGGGTGACAAAGGGCAGCCTTGGCGGAGTCCAACCCTCACTGGAAACGTGTCCGACTTACTGCCGGCAATGCGGACCAAGCTCTGGCACTGATCATACAGGGAGCGGACCGCCAAAATCAGACAGTCCGATACCCCATACTCTCTGAGCACTCCCCACAGGACTTCCCGAGGGACACGGTCGAATGCCTTCTCCAAGTCCACAAAGCACATGTAGACTGGTTGGGCAAACTCCCATGCACCCTCAAGGACCCTGCCCAGAGTATAGAGCTGGTCCACAGTTCCACGACCAGGACGGCAACCACACTGTTCCTCCTGAATCCGAGGTTCGTACTAGACATTTTTTTATTATTTAGAGCCAACAGAAAAGGGAAACACATGTGTATATAACACTTACTTCTCCCGAGCTGAACTGAGGATCGCGGATATGTCGCTTTAATCCATTAGCAAACTTGAGCGCTTCAACATAGCGGTGGTAAAACAGCGTTTTTTGTTCACCTCTCAGAGATGCCGGATTCAGGTCGTATCCTGTAAGAAAAAGTCAAACAAAATGCGTGGTCACGTGTAGGGTGGCAAAGGGGTGGAAAGTTTCCAGAAACTTTCCGTAAATTTACCACGGGAAGTTTGGAAAATTTTGACCCTTTTTTTGATTATTCAAAGTTGGACACCGTCCATCTTATTCTGTAGAATAAGATGAGAAGCTTGTAAAAGACCAATGCAATGCCACACACAGATAGAAATAGTCAGCTGAACAATTGGAGTAGTCTTTGAATAAAAGTGATATCATCAACACTTACCTGACTGGATGAAGTCCTTGGGCTCAAATACTAGTGTGGCCTCAATAGCCCTGCTGTAGTGTGTTGCATGCTGGGAATTATCTGGGCATGTGATGGAAGAATGCACTGCACATGTGATGGAGGAATGCACCGTGCAGGGTTGAAATTCAACTGAATTTGCATGAAATCAGGTTGTTTTAGCTAATAATCATGTTGCAAGATCTAGCATGTTGCATTCAATGTTTATTCCCATTAATTTCCCGTTAATTCCCGTTAATTCTCATGGAAAGCTTCCAACTTTGAATATTCCTGGAATTTTGCAATCCATGGAAAACGACTTCCGGACGGCTTCGAAGCGATTCTGGACCACCATCCGCCGCCTCAGGAAGGGGAAGCAGTGCACTATCAACACCGTGTATGGTGAGGATGGTGTTCTGCTGACCTCGACTGCGGATGTTGTGGATCGGTGGAGGGAATACTTCGAAGACCTCCTCAATCCCACCAACACGTCTTCCTACGAGGAAGCAGTGCCTGGGGAATCTGTGGTGGGCTCTTCTATTTCTGGGGCTGAGGTTGCTGAGGTAGTTAAAAAGCTCCTCGGTGGCAAGGCCCCGGGGATGGATGAGATCCGCCCGGAGTTCCTTAAGGCTCTGGATGCTGTGGGGCTGTCTTGGTTGACAAGACTCTGCAACATCGCGTGGACATCGGGGGCGGTACCTCTGGATTGGCAGACCGGGGTGGTGGTTCCTCTCTTTAAGAAGGGGAACCGGAGGCTGTGTTCCAACTATCGTGGGATCACACTCCTCAGCCTTCCCGGTAAGGTCTATTCAGGTGTACTGGAGAGGAGGCTACGCCGGATAGTCGAACCTCGGATTCAGGAGGAACAGTGTGGTTTTCGTCCTGGTCGTGGAACTGTGGACCAGCTCTATACTCTGGGCAGGGTGCTTGAGGGTGCATGGGAGTTTGCCCAACCAGTCTACATGTGTTTTGTGGACTTGGAGAAGGCATTCGACCGTGTCCCTCGGGAAGTCCTGTGGGGAGTGCTCAGAGAGTATGGGGTATCGGACTGTCTGATTTTGGTGGTCCGCTCCCTGTATGATCAGTGTCAGAGCTTGGTCCGCATTGCCGGCAGTAAGTCGGACACGTTTCCAGTGAGGGTTGGACTCCGCCAAGGCTGCCCTTTGTCACCCATTCTGTTCATAACTTTTATGGACAGAATTTCTAGGCGCAGTCAAGGCGTTGAGGGGATCTGGTTTGGTGGCTGCAGGATTAGGTCTCTGCTTTTTGCAGATGATGTGGTCCTGATGGCTTCATCTGGCCAGGATCTTCAGCTCTCGCTGGATCGGTTCGCAGCCGAGTGTGAAGCGACTGGGATGAGAATCAGCACCTCCAAGTCCGAGTCCATGGTTCTCGCCCGGAAAAGGGTGGAATGCCATCTTCAGGTTGGGGAGGAGATCTTGCCCCAAGTGGAGGAGTTCAAGTACCTCGGAGTCTTGTTCACGAGTGAGGGAAGAGTGGATCGTGAGATCGACAGGCGGATCGGTGCGGCGTCTTCAGTAATGCGGACGCTGTATCGATCTGTTGTGGTGAAGAAGGAGCTGAGCCGGAAGGCAAAGCTCTCAATTTACCGGTCGATCTACGTTCCCATCCTCACCTATGGTCATGAGCTTTGGGTTATGACCGAAAGGACAAGATCAAGGGTACAAGCGGCCGAAATGAGTTTCCTCCGCCGGGTGGCGGGGCTCTCCCTTAGAGATAGG
Organism: Nerophis lumbriciformis; assembly: GCF_033978685.3. Taxonomy (NCBI): domain Eukaryota; kingdom Metazoa; phylum Chordata; class Actinopteri; order Syngnathiformes; family Syngnathidae; genus Nerophis; species Nerophis lumbriciformis. The sequence goes on from NC_084559.2 coordinate 8,605,275, forward strand.
GTGAGAAGCTCTGTCATCCGGGGGGAGCTCAAAGTAAAGCCGCTGCTCCTCCACATGGAGAGGAGCCAGATGAGGTGGTTCGGGCATCTGGTCAGGATGCCACCCGATCGCCTCCCTCGGGAGGTGTTTAGGGCACGTCCGACCGGTAGGAGGCCACGGGGAAGACCCAGGACACGTTGGGAAGACTATGTCTCCCGGCTGGCCTGGGAACGCCTCGGGATCCCCCGGGAGGACCTGGACGAAGTGGCTGGGGAGAGGGAAGTCTGGGCTTCCCTGCTTAGGCTGCTGCCCCCGCGACCCGACCTCGGATAAGCGGAAGAAGATGGATGGATGGATGGATTTTGCAATCCTAGTCACGTATCCACTGGCTTTCAGCTCATATACAGCAGCACGTTAAAGTGTTAGACTGCCATGCATATGTGCCACATATATGTGATGGAGGAATGCACAGTCAAGGGTTGAAATTCAACTGAATTTGCATGAAATCAGGTTGTTTTAGCTAATAATCGTGCTGGAAGATCTAGCATGTTGCATTCAATGTTTATTCCCATTAATTTCCCATTAATTCCCGTTAATTCCCATGGAAAGTTTCCAACTTTGAATATTCCCGGAATGTTGCAACCCTCGTCACGTACCCACTGGGTTAAAGTGTTAAAGTGCATGTGTGCCACATATATTTCCACTAGTGTCAAGACTTCAAAGTGCGTCTGCCGTGCAGATGTGTGCCTTCAAGTAGCAGCGACCTTTCATGATGTTGAGGACCAGGCTGAGGGGGATCCCCCCTGCAGGGGGCGGGGGCATGTACATCTGGTACTCCCCCAGGGTAATGTTCCATGCATCGCTCACCACGGCTCGGTAGGAGGCCATGTCCTGCAACGTCAGTGATCCCCCTGAAAAAGCGCCACAGCAAATGGTTCCACTCAGCAAAAAAAAGGCGCCACAACAACTTCGGCCTGGAATGGATCACGAGGAAAATGGATTGGCTCGTTCCTAAATGAGATCACGGTGCCTGGCAAATGTATGAAATGAGTGCGGAATTGAATTCATCTGACAATACCTGCCTCCTGAATGTCACGGATCAAATCTTCTGCTATTTTTCCAGTGTAGAACGCGTCTGCTCCCAGATCTGCGATGGTCGCCAACGTGTCGGCCAGTGTCTCGTATTTCACAACATCCCCCGTTTGCAGTAGATTTCCATTTTTATCTGAGAACAACTGCCTGCAGGACAACAGGAGAGTAAACACGCATGCAGACGCTCCAAAGTAGGATCTGTGGTGGTACCTCATTTAAACCTGGTAATGCTTTCCAGAAGTGACATTGTTAGCGGGGCGGGGGGGTTTAGTCATTTGGGGGCCCGAGGCAAACCTACTCATCATGGTGACTCACCACATAACAAAAACAACATGCTTATTTACCATGTTAGAAAGTAACTGCTTACTAAAGCTTGCGAGCTGCACAATAACAAGTATTTTACTGTCATGGATAGGAACATGAAAGAGGAACTGCACTATTTTTGGGAATCGTTCCTATCATTCACAATCTGTATGTGAGACAAGACCTCATTTGTTTTTCTTTTTTTTATGCATTATAATTAGTGATATATAGCAAGTATTAGGTGGCTAACAATGAAGCTAAAGGGAGTAATATATTGTGCACTAGAGATGCGCGGTTTGCGGGCACAACCGCGGAGTCCGCGGATTATCCGCGGATCGGGCGGATGAAATTTAAAAAAAATTTGATTTTATCCGCGGGTCGGGTCGGGTCGGGTCGGGTCGGGTCGGGTCGGGCGGTTGAAATAAAAAAAAATTAGATTTTAAATAGATTCAGGCGGGTGGCAGTTAAACCAATTGGGAAATATATATACATAGTTAAATGTTGTTACCCACATACGAAAAACGAGCAGGCACCTGCAGCATATGCCACAACAGAAAAGGAGCGAGGTACCTTCCCCCGAGAGGGCCCCACCGGGAGCCGTAGCTGAGGCGATCCGCGAGAAGGGCCCGACGCACGTCCAGGGTCACCACCGCGCCCACCGCACCGCACCGACACCCCGCCTCGTCCGCTTTCGCCGCGGCCGGCGTCACGCGCAGCAGGTAAGCAGCTTACCTGCCCACCACCCCCGTAGCCGGGGGCTCTTAACAGGGGTCACTCCGCGCGCTCCGCCCGCGCAGCTTACCTGCCCGCCACCCCTGTTGCCGGGGGCGCGTAACAGGGGTCACTCCGCGCGCAGTGCGCTCACGAAAGGGGTGGGGCTCACCCTGGTAGATATAGACAGCAGGACGGTGGCCATGGAAGTCGGAACCCGCTAAGGAGTGTGTAACAACCCACCTGCCGAATCAACTAGCCCTGAAAATGGATGGCGCTGGAGCGTCGGGCCCATATACCCGGCCGTCGCCGGCAGCGAGACGCGCTTGGAGGTGCGCTCAGCGCGGCTCCCATATGATTGCGCACTGGTGTGCGTCTGGGTCGTGACAGCGTGGCACGCGAATGTCTGCACTGCATTGGATCAGTCTCCTTTCTTTAACAGGCAAAAGCTTTATAACCTCACTAATGCCTTGCATCGTCTATATTAGATATATAACAACGGGCGGATGGCGGGCGGGTGCGGTTCTGATCAAATGTTACATCGGGTGGATGGCGGATGGTTGACGACTTTCTGATGCGATTGCGGATGAAATAATTGCCTATCCGCGCATCTCTATTGTGCACATAAAGCCTTCTAATAAAACTTGTAAAAACCGCCATCAATACTAGATTTAGAACTGGTGACCTGAATAATAAGTATTAGCAACATTGTTATTATGAGTAATAATGCAGAGGAACTACTTTTAGCAGCGCGGTAACCACAGAGACGTTGTGAGCTGCATCGCCTCGGAGTTGAATCTAGATTTTTCTTTCATCTGACATCACATGGACAAAGATAAGACCTTCTGGAGGAAAGTTCTGTGGTCAGATGAAACAAAAATGGAGCTGTTTGGCCACAATACCCAGCAATATGTTTGGAGGAGGGCAGCACGGTGGAAGAGGGGTTAGTGCGTCTGCCTCACAATACAAAGGTCCTGAGTAGTCTTGGGTTCAATCCCGGGCTCGGGATCTTTCTGTGTGGAGTTTGCATGTTCTCCCCGTGACTGCGTGGGTTCCCTCTGGCTTACTCCCACCTCCAAAGACATGCACCTGGGGATAAGTTGATTGGCAACACTAAATGGTCCCTAGTGTGTGAATGTGAGTGTAAATGTTGTCTGTCTATCTGTGTTGGCCCTGCGATGAGGTGGCGACTTGTCCAGGGTGTACTCCGCCTTCCGCCTGATTGTAGCTGAGATAGGCTCCAGCGCCCCCGCGACCACAAAGGAAATAAGCGGTAAAAAATGGATGGATGGATGGATATATGGATGTTTGGAGGAGAAAATGTGAGGTCTTTAACCCCAGGAACACCATGCCTACCGTCAAGCATGGTGGTGGTAGTATTATGCTCTGGGCCTGTTTTGCTGCCAATGGAACGTGTGTTTTAAATGTGACAATGAAAAAGGAGGATTAGCTCCAAATTGTTCAGGACAAGCTAAAATCATCAGCCCGGAGGTTGGGTCTTGGGGACAGTTGGCTGTTCCAACAGGACAATGACCCCAAACACACCTCAAAAGTGGCAAAGGACAAATCTTAGCGATATTACGGCGATGAAAGAAAGCTGTATTAGTCACACTCTGAATGTGTGACTCAAACGAGGGAGTTGGGTTGAAGATAATACCCAGATTCTTTACCAAGTCACTTTGTATCATTGTTTTGTTGTCGATATCATGTCTGTGTAATCATGTTTTGTTTTGTTTAGTTGTTGGACTCTTTAGTTTCTGGCTTTTCACTCCCTTGTCTTGTTTCCATGGTTACCCATTAGTTTTCACCTGTCACGTCACGCACCTGTTTCACGTTTTGAGTCACGCACCTGTTTTCGTTAATCATGTCTGTAGTATTTAAGTTCATTGTTTTCAGTTCGTCGTCCTGGCGAAATCCCGTATTCATACCCCTGTCACACTCCGTCTACCTCTGCGCACTCCATGCCATGTCCAAGTAAGTTTTTTTCTATTAATGCCACAGTTAGTGTTTTTGTTTAATTGTTCACAGTTTTTTTGCCCACGTGCAAGTCTTTTTGTTTCGTTAGTCAAGTTTGTACTTCCGCCTTGAGCGCGCTTTTTGTTCCTTTGAGTGTTATAAATAAATATGTATTCACCTTCACGCCATGACCAGTCCAGCTTTACTTGCATCTCGGGAAAACAAACACACCATAGTCCACGTCTTGACAGTCGAATGTTAAATTGTTATTATTAAATAAGAGTTAAACATGTAAAATATTTTTTCTAGTTAGGTTTTATTATTATTTATTCATTATTGTATTTTCATGTGTATGACGAGGGTGGTGTTCTGCTGACCTCGACTGCGGATGTTGTGGATCGGTGGAGGGAATACTTCGAAGACCTCCTCAATCCCACCAACACGTCTTCCTATGAGGAAGCAGTGCCTGGGGAGTCTGTGGTGGGCTCTCCTATTTCTGGGGCTGAGGTTGCTGAGGTAGTTAAAAAGCTCCTCGGTGGCAAGGCCCCGGGGGTAGATGAGATCCGCCCGGAGTTCCTTAAGGCTCTGGATGCTGTGGGGCTGTCTTGGTTGACAAGACTCTGCAGCATCGCGTGGACAACGGGGGCGGTACCACTGGATTGGCAGACCGGGGTGGTGGTTCCTCTCTTTAAGAAAGGGAACCGGAGGGTGTGTTCTAACTATCGTGGGATCACACTCCTCAGCCTTCCCGGTAAGGTCTATTCAGGTGTACTGGAGAGGAGGCTACGCCGGATAGTCGAACCTCGGATTCAGGAGGAACAGTGTGGTTTTCGTCCTGGTCGTGGAACTGTGGACCAGCTCTATACTCTCGGCAGGGTCCTTGAGGGTGCATGGGAGTTTGCCCAACCAGTCTACATGTGTTTTGTGGACTTGGAGAAGGCATTCGACCGTGTCCCTCGGGAAGTCCTGTGGGGAGTGCTCAGAGAGTACGGGGTATCGGACTGTCTGATTGTGGCAGTCCGCTCCCTGTATGATCAGTGCCAGAGCTTGGTCCGCATTGCCGGTAGTAAGTCGGACACGTTTCCAGTGAGGGTTGGACTCCGCCAAGGCTGCCCTTTGTCACCGATTCTGTTCATAACTTTTATGGACAGAATTTCTAGGCGCAGTCATGGCGTTGAGGGGATCTTGTTTGGTGGCTGCAGGATTAGGTCTCTGCTTTTTGCAGATGATGTGGTCCTGATGGCTTCATCTGTCCAGGATCTTCAGCTCTCACTGGATCGGTTCGCAGCTGAGTGTGAAGCGACTGGGATGAGAATCAGCACCTCCAAGACCGAGTCCATGGTTCTCGCCCGGAAAAGGGTGGATTGCCATCTCCGGGTTGGGGATGAGATCTTGCCCCAAGTGGAGGAGTTCAAGTACCTCGGAGTCTTGTTCACGAGTGAGGGAAGAGTGGATCGTGAGATCGACAGGCGGATCGGTGCGGCGTCTTCAGTAATGCGGACGCTGTATCGATCTGTTGTGGTGAAGAAGGAGCTGAGCCGGAAGGCAAAGCTCTCAATTTACCGGTCAATCTACGTTCCCATCCTCACCTATGGTCATGAGCTTTGGGTTATGACCGAAAGGACAAGATCACGGGTACAAGCGGCCCAAATGAGTTTTCTCCGCCGGGTGGCGGGTCTCTCCCTTAGAGATAGGGTGAGAAGCTCTGCCATCCGGGAGGAGCTCAAAGTAAAGCCGCTGCTCCTCCACATGGAGAGGAGCCAGATGAGGTGGTTCGGGCATCTGGTCAGGATGCCACCCGAACGCCTCCCTAGGGAGGTGTTTAGGGCACGTCCGACCGGTAGGAGGCCGCGGGGAAGACCCAGGACACGTTGGGAAGACTATGTCTCCCGGCTGGCCTGGGAACGCCTCGGGGTCCCACAGGAAGAGCTGGACGAAGTGGCTGGGGAGAGGGAAGTCTGGGCTTCCCTGCTTAGGCTGCTGCCCCCGCGACCCGACCTCGGATAAGCGGAAGAAGATGGATGGATGGATGGATATTGTATTTTTTACTGGATTGCAAACACCAAATGTTGACAGGTGTGTGGTTGTTAGCCAAAACATACTTTAAGCACGGCAAGTTTTCCGATAGGAAATAATGTCAATCTAAATAATTTGTTCCACACTCAAATATGTGATGTTGGCCATGTGATTTAAGATGGCTGAATACACAAGCAGTAATGTCAACACACAAAAGTAAAATACAACAATTTATTACACGCAATTTTGGATGCTAACTGACAAAAACTATTCTAACTGATGGAACATTTTGGCCCAAATTTCTGTTTTTAAGCAAAATTAATTTGAACGGAGGCATTCATCAATGGACACTTGTGTAGTTTAGACCACCTGCACAACCTGACAACATCCAATATCAGTCTGGAAAAGATCTCATATGACAATGACCAACATAACAATGAGCACTTTTGATTGAAACAGTAGTGAGAGCAGCTTTTAAGCACTTAAGTCGACACGCCTCTCAAACTGGCTGACCGACGTCGACATACTGGAAGCAAAACCCAAACTTGTGACTTTTGCCAGAAACATAAGGAGAATTAGCATACTTGCCAACCCTCCCAAATTTTCCCGGGAGACTCCCGAATTTCAGTGCCCCTCCCAAAAATCTCCCAGGGCAACCATTCTCCCTAACCCTAACCCTAACCCTAACCCTAACCATAACCCTAACCCTAACCCTAACCCTAAAAAAAATGTTAATTGTTAAAATTGTTTTTAAAAATTAAAAACATTTAAAATTGTTTTAAATTGTTTTAAAAAAAATTACAAATTAAAAAAAAGTTTAAAAAATTTTACAAATTAAAAAAAAGTTTAAAAAATTTTACAAATTAAAAAAAAGTTTAAAAAATTTTACAAATAAAAAAAAAAAAAAAAAATTTACAAAATTTAAAAAAAATTTAAAATTAAAAAAAATTTAAAAAAAATTTAAAAAAAATTTAAAATGTTTTTAAAAACATTTTAAAAAAAATTAAAAAAAATTTAAAATTTTTTTTAAAAAATTTAAAAAAAATTTAAAAAAAATTTAAAAAAAATTTAAAAAAAAATTTAAAAATTAAAAAAATTTGAAAATCATTTTTTACTTTGAAAAAAAAATTTTACCTTGAAAATTTTTTTGTACCTTGAAAATCATTTTTTACCTTGAAAAAAAAATTTTACCCTGAAAAAAAAATTTTACCTTGAAAATTTTTTTGTACCTTGAAAATAATTTTTTACCTTGAAAAAAAAAATTTACCTTGAAAAAAAAAATGTTACCTTGAAAATTTTTTTGTACCTTGAAAATCATTTTTTACCTTGAAAAAAGCATTTTACCTTGAAAATTTTTTTTTACCTTGAAAATCATTTTTTACCTTGAAAATCATGTTTTAACTTAAAACATTTTTTTATTTTTTTATTTTTATTTTTTTTTTAAATTTAAACTTTTTTTTTTTTTTTGTAAAAAATTTAACTTTTTTTAAAAAAAATTAAAAAAAATAAATTTTAAAAAAATTTTTGAAATATTTTTAAATTTTTTAAATTTTTTAAATATTTTTAACTTTTTTTTAACTTTTTTTTACTTTTTTAACTTTTTTTAACTTTTTAAAAAAAAATGATACCCTAACCCTAACCTTAACCCTAATCTTAACCCTAACCCTAACCCTAACCCTAAAAAAAATGTTAATTGTTAAAATTGTTTAAAAAAATTAAAAACATTTAAAATTGTTTTAAATTGTTTAAAAAAAATTTACAAATTAAAAAAAAGTTTAAAAAATTTTACAAATTAAAAAAAATAAATAAATAAAACAATTTAAAAACGTTTTTTTAAAATTAAAAAAATTTGAAAATCATTTTTTACCTTGAAAAAAAAATTTTACCTTGAAAATTTTTTTGTACCTTGAAAATCATTTTTTACCTTGAAAAAAAAATTTTACCTTGAAAAAAAAATTTTACCTTGAAAATTTTTTTTTACCTTGAAAAAAAAATTTTACCTTGAAAAATTTTTTTATCTACAATATACACCCCTGCTACCACCAAACCCCACCCCACCCTCCAACCCCGCCCACCTCAACACTGCCCCCCCCCCATCTCCCGAATTCGGAGGTCTCAAGGTTGGCAAGTATGAGAATGAGTCATAATTGAAATAAAATCCCCTTTGGCATTGTGTTGCACACTTGTGCAAAATTCCAAAGTTAATTGAGAATGTCCCCAAAATTGTAATTCATGGAATAGAATGAGCCGTTACGTGAATTTGAATTGAGGTTGCTAAGAGGGAGTAGCATTGAAGAAAGAGAGAGATGTCCGATAATGTCTTTTTTGCCGATAATCCGATGTTGTCCAACTCTTAATTAGTGATTCTGATATCAAGCGATACGGATATATACAGTGGTGGAATGAACACATTATTATGCCTAATGTTGTCGTGATGCCCCGCTGGATGCATTCAACAATGTAACAAGGTTTTCCAAAATAAATCAACTCAAGTTATGGAAAAAAAATGCCAACATGGCACTGCCATATTTATTATTGAAGTCACAAAGTGCATTATTTGTTTTAACATGCCTCAAAACAGCAGCTTGGAATTTGGGACATGCTCTCCCTGAGAGAGCATGAGGAGGTTGAGGTGGGCGGGGTGGGGGGCGGGGTTATGCTAAGTGTTAGCCTGTTTAGTGTTTTAGCCAAGTTTGTTCACCACATTAGTTAAGATTCGTCATTGTTGTGTTTTGTGGATCTCACCGCAGAGGCTGCGACTCATTGCTGTCACTCATAGGAATGTATTCACCCAGGACTTGTGAAATTTGGATCCCTTGTCTGGCCAGTCGGATGCTTGGTTGGAAGAGGCTGGACCACGGCAACTTGCCATAGAGCCGGTGTGCTTCTTCATAGCCACGGATTTCTCCTGGGATTCCCATCCACAGACCACCTGCAGGAAGTACAGTCAGTGAAATGAACATATATTATGTCTACAATAGACATGTATTATGTCTACAATAGACATATATTATGTCTACAATAGACATATATTATGTCTACAATAGACATATATTATGTCTACAATAGACATATATTATGTCTACAATAGACAGTTCTGAGGTGAGTTTGTGTTGAAAAATCAAGTTCTTTGGTCTTTTCAATATTGATCTGACCGTGACAAATTTGGCAGTAGAGATTTAAAATGTAAGAACTGTCTCTCTCGGCTATAACATTAACAATAGTCATCCTGAATGATAACAATCAACAATAGTCATCCTGAATGATAACAATCAACAATAGTCATCCTGAATGATAACAATCAACAATAGTCATCCTGAATGATAACAATCAACAATAGTCATCCTGAATGATAACAATCAACAATAGTCATCCTGAATGATAACAATCAACAATAGTCATCCTGAATGATAACAATCAACAATAGTCATCCGGAATGATAACAATCAACAATAGTCATCCTGGATGATAACAATCAACAATAATCATCCTGAATGATAATAATTAACAATAGTCATCCGGAATGATAACAATCAACAATAGTTATCCTGAATGTTAACAATCAACAATAGTCATCCTGAATGATAATAATTAACAATAGTCATCCGGAATGATAACAATCAACAATAGTCATCCGGAATGATAACAATCAACAATAGTCATCCTGGATGATAACAATCAACAATAATCATCCTGAATGATAATAATTAACAATAGTCATCCGGAATGATAACAATCAACAATAGTTATCCTGAATGTTAACAATCAACAATAGTCATCCTGAATGATAATAATTAACAATAGTCATCCGGAATGATAACAATCAACAATAGTCATCCGGAATGATAACAATCAACAATAGTTATCCTGAATGCTAACAATCAACAATAGTCATCCTGAATGGAAACAATCAACAATAGTCATCCTGAATGGTAACAATCAACAATAGTCATCCTGAATGATAACAATCAACAATAGTCATCCTAAATAGTAACAATCAACAATAGTCACCCTGAATGATAAAAATCAACAATAGTCATCCTGAATGATATCAATCAACAATAGTCATCCTGAATGTTAACAATCAACAATAGTCATCCTGAATGATAACAATCAACAATAGTCATCCGGAATGATAACAATCAACAATAGTCATCCTGAATGATAACAATCAACAATAGTCATCCTGAATGTTAACAATCAACAATAGTCATCCTGAATGATAACAATCAACAATAGTCATCCTGAATGATAACAATCAACAATAGTCATCCTGAATGATAACAATCAACAATAGTCATCCTGAATGATAAAAATCAACAATAGTCATCCTGAATGATATCAATCAACAATAGTCATCCTGAATGATATCAATCAACAATAGTCATCCTGAATGATATCAATCAACAATAGTCATCCTGAATGATAACAATCAACAATAGTCATCCTGAATGGAAACAATCAACAATAGTCATCCTGAATGATAACAATCAACAATAGTCATCCTGAATGATAACAATCAACAATAGTCATCCTGAATGATAACAATCAACAATAGTCATCCTGAATGTTAACAATCAACAATAGTCATCCTGAATGATAACAATCAACAATAGTCATCCTGAATGATAACAATCAACAATAGTCATCCTGAATAGTAACAATCAACAATAGTCACCCTGAATGATAAAAATCAACAATAGTCATCCTGAATGATATCAATCAACAATAGTCATCCTGAATGTTAACAATCAACAATAGTCATCCTGAATGATAACAATCAACAATAGTCATCCGGAATGATAACAATCAACAATAGTTATCCTGGATGATAACAATCAACAATAGTCATCCTGAATGATAATAATTAACAATAGTCATCCGGAATGATAACAATCAACAATAGTCATCCGGAATGATAACAATCAACAATAGTTATCCTGAATGCTAACAATCAACAATAGTCATCCTGAATGGAAACAATCAACAATAGTCTTCCTGAATGGTAACAATCAACAATAGTCATCCTGAATGATAACAATCAACAATAGTCATCCTGAATAGTAACAATCAACAATAGTCACCCTGAATGATAAAAATCAACAATAGTCATCCTGAATGATATCAATCAACAATAGTCATCCTGAATGTTAACAATCAACAATAGTCATCCGGAATGATAACAATCAACAATAGTCATCCTGAATGATAACAATCAACAATAGTCATCCTGAATGTTAACAATCAACAATAGTCATACTGAATGTTAACAATCAACAATAGTCATCCTGAATGATAACAATCAACAATAGTCATCCTGAATGATAACAATCAACAATAGTCATCCTGAATGATAACAATCAACAATAGTCATCCTGAATGAAAACAATCAACAATAGTCATCCTGAATGATAACAATCAACAATAGTCATCCTGAATGATAACAATCAACAATAGTCATCCTGAATGATAACAATCAACAATAGTCATCCTGAATGATAACAATCAACAATAGTCATCCTGAATGATAACAATCAACAATAGTCATCCTGAATGATAACAATCAACAATAGTCATCCTGAATGAAAACAATCAACAATAGTCATCCTGAATGATAACAATCAACAATAGTCATACTGAATGTTAACAATCAACAATAGTCATCCTGAATGATAACAATCAACAATAGTCATCCTGAATGATAACAATCAACAATAGTCATCCTGAATGATAACAATCAACAATAGTCATCCTGAATGAAAACAATCAACAATAGTCATCCTGAATGATAACAATCAACAATAGTCATCCTGAATGATAACAATCAACAATAGTCATCCTGAATGATAACAATCAACAATAGTCATCCTGAATGATAACAATCAACAATAGTCATCCTGAATGATAATCAACAATAGTCATCCTGAATGATAACAATCAACAATAGTCATCCTGAATGAAAACAATCAACAATAGTCATCCTGAATGATAACAATCAACAATAGTCATCCTGAATGATAACAATCAACAATAGTCATCCTGAATGATAACAATCAACAATAGTCATCCTGAATGTAAACAATCAACAATAGTCATCCTGAATGATAACAATCAACAATAGTCATCCTGAATGATAACAATCAACAATAGTCATCCTGAATGATAACAATCAACAATAGTCATCCTGAATGATAACAATCAACAATAGTCATCCTGAATGATAACAATCAACAATAGTCATCCTGAATGATAACAATCAACAATAGTCATCCTGAATGATAACAATCAACAATAGTCATCCTGAATGATAACAATCAACAATAGTCATCCTGAATGTTAACAATCAACAATAGTCATCCTGAATGTTAACAATCAACAATAGTCATCCTGAATGTTAACAATCAACAATAGTCATCCTGAATGATAAAAATTAACAATAGTCATCCTGAATGATAACAATCAACAATAGTCATCCTGAATGATAACAATCAACAATAGTCATCCTGAATGATAACAATCAACAATAGTCATCCTGAATGATAACAATCAACAATAGTCATCCTGAATGTTAACAATCAACAATAGTCATCCTGAATGATAATCAACAATAGTCATCCTGAATGATAACAATTAACAATAGTCATTCTGAATGAAAACAATCAACAATAGTCATCCTGAATGTTAACAATCAACAATAGTCATCCTGAATGATAACAATCAACAATAGTCATCCTGAATGATAACAATCAACAATAGTCATCCTGAATGTTAACACTCAACAATAGTCATCCTGAATGATAACAATCAACAATAG
>NC_084559.2:8625645-8683145 GCF_033978685.3 Nerophis lumbriciformis
CCAAACGCGCCTCTCAGAGCGAAACGGTGCTTTAGTTTATGAATTTACAACGCAGATACAAATGACACATTCATGTTTTTGTGTAATAATGACAACGTATGCGCACGCGGACGATTGACTTGTTGATGGTGATGGCAAGAACGCTGTCGGGGGTTTTCTTTTCAAATGTTCGTTCATAGCCGTTGTGCTGCTATGATAGGCCATTTTCCGCTCGACACAGTGTGCATACAACAACATTATTAGGCCGTTTATTGAAATACTCCCACACTTTTGACGACTTTTGGCGTGCTTTTTTCCCCTCGCTCGCATTGTCTGCTTTGCGCTCCGCCATGACAGTAAAGTAGTGTGACGTAAATATGCGACGCGCCGACGCACAAAAACGGCGTCGACGTATTTACGTAACCGATGACGTCGACTACGTCGACGCGTCGTTTCAGCCTTAATATAACGTATTATTTTCGGGTCTCCCTATGTCTAGCATTAAAAGATTACAGTTGGTACAAAATGCGGCTGCTAGACTTTTGACAAGAACAAGAAAGTTTGATCATATTACGTCTATACTGGCTCACCTGCACTGGCTTCCTGTGCACTTAAGATGCGACTTTAAGGTTTTACTACTTACGTATAAAATACTACACGGTCTAGCTCCGTCCTATCTTACCGATTGTATTGTACCATATGTCCCGGCAAGAAATCTGCGTTCAAAGAACTCCGGCTTATTAGTGATTCCCAGAGCCCAAAAAAAGTCTGCGGGCTGTAGAGCGTTTTCTATTCGGGCTCCAGCACTATGGAATGCCCTCCCGGTAACAATTAGAGATGCTACCTCAGTAGAAACATTTAAGTCCCATCTCAAAACTCATTTGTATACTCTAGCCTTTGAATAGCCCCCCTTTTTTTAGACCAGTTGATCTGCCGTTTCTTTTCTTTTCTCCTCTGCTCCCCCCTATCCCTTGTGGAGGGGAAGACACACAGATCCGGTGGCCATGGATGGGGTGCTGGCTGTCCGGGGTCGGGACCCGGGGTGGACCGCTCGCCTGTATATTGGTTGGGAACATCTCTGCGCTGCTGACCCGTCTCCGCTCGGGATGGTTTCCTGCTGACCCCACTGTGGACTGGACTCTTACTGTTATGCTGGATCCACTATGGACTGGACTCTCACAATATTATGTCAGACCTACTCGACATCCATTGCATTCGGTCTCCCTAGAGGGGGGGGGTTACCCACATATGCGGTCCTCTCCAAGGTTTCTCATAGTCATTCACATCGACGTCCCACTGGGGTGAGTTTTTCCTTGCCCTTATGTGGGCTATACCGAGGATGTTGTTGTGGCTTGTGCAGCCCTTTGAGACACTTGTGATTTAGGGCTATATATATAAACATTGATTGATTGATTGATTGATTGATATCTTCATTTAAATAAAAATATATTTTTATCTTTTTTAGATACAGTCAATAAATAATGTGAACATGTATCATAACATGGAAATCTAAGAGAACGTGTTGTGGATGATTGTGGACTGGGAATTTTTTTAATTTTTATTTTTTTACACATTTTTATTAAAAAAAAAAGTTTTTCCGACGTATTACATTTTAGACGATTTCTCTTCTTAGTTATTATTTCTCCGGCTGTAGAAAAGAGCCGCTCACAGGGCACAGAGGAGGCGTCAGTGCGACACAGTTGGCGTATCGGTCACGTGACCAAAACAGCTCATGATCGGTCACGTGACTTTCTAAAAGCGGTAAGCGCACCGACACAGGGTTTTGCCCTATGAGCTCGACGCATGCGCCGATGCATCGGTGTTGCTCCCTGTGCGTTACCGTATCAATTTTAAACTCCTTTTATTTGTTTTTAAATGTCTAAACAACCTCTCTCCGACCTCCTTCAGCCTTACTGCCCCACCCGATCCTTAAGATCAGCCGATCAGCTGCTGTTGACGGTCCCTGACACAAGGCTGAAGCTTAGAGGTGACAGAGCTTTCGCCGTTGCTGCTCCCAAGCTCTGGAACGACCTACCTCTGAGTGTTAGACAAGCCTCCTCTCTTCCTGTTTTTAAATCTCTCTTAAAAACATACTTTTATTCCATGGCTTTTAACACTGAGTGATATCCATCCTGCAATGGCGCCCCATAATACACCTGCTGTGATCCTGTTTTTATGTTTTTATGTTTTTATTAATTCTATTTTAATTATTTATTTTTTATCGTGTTCTGTTTGTGTTGTGTTGTGTTTGCTCGGTACTCGTTTTATCTTTTAACCTGTTCATTGTACAGCACTTAGGCTACCCCTGTGGTCAATTTTAAATGTGCTTTATAAATAAAGTTGATTTGATTTGATTTGATTTGCCGGACCCATCACTAGTGGACACTCTAAAACCTGTTCGCGGGCCTGATCCGGCCTGCGGGCCGTACGTTTGACATCCCTGCCCTACCCAAAGTGTGAAATCTAAGCAGCTCTTTGATGAACGGAGGATGTTACCTGTGAGGAATCGGAAGGTCTTGGGACAGGACTCCAGCGTGTCGGGGTTAAACCTGCCAGGGACTCGCTCTCTGGAATTGATGATTTGGACTTTCCCTTTGAAAAGAGCAGACGTTATTGTCAGCGGCGCTTCGGGCTCCTTTAGAAGGGCGCGCGGTCTTAGAGGAGAACCATGTGGCCGCCACCTGTGCTGTCCATCACTGTGAATATGGCGCCGCCTCCCAGGCCCATACTCTGCGGATTCATGAGCGAGGTGCAGAGCAGCGCTGCAATGGCGCCATCTACTGCCGAGCCTCCTTTTTGGAGCATCTCGCTGCCAGAGAACAGACCATGTCATCGCTTCATCTCTATGACTATCTCCATGTTGTTGTTTTTGACGACTACTTCCCGTCACTGGCAAGGAAGCCTTAAAGTCCACTCACCTTCCAATTTGAGAACACGTCCAAGAGTCTGCGGCCACCGCAGCGTGGGAGAAAGAACCTTCTGGACACTTCCGCCTCACCAGTCGACTGACGCACACCAACAGGACGATGGCGCACAGCAGCAGGAGTGCGCAACATGTGTAGAGCCTCACCTTTGACCTCGCCATGGCCGCTTCTCTTCTTGGGGGATCATTGAGTATCCATCACAAATGTCATATTCCTCAATGTGTCAAATGTGTCCATGTGTGTGTGTGTGTAGTGTATGGCTAACAGGAACATTGGGAGGTTGATAAACACCCTCAAAAAAACGTGGGCGTGTACTTGGAAGTCAGGCCCCACCCCCGCCTGCAGTTGTGAAACCCTTGATATGAGCCACACTATTTTATGTCCACTTTGTTCATGTTTAAATGTACGGTCAGTTAAAAATGAATTTACCCACGGGGATCAATACATCTAAATCTAAATCATACTTGCCAACCTTGAGACCTCCGATTTACGGGAGGTGGGAGGTGGGGGCGTGGTTAAGAGGGAAGGAGTATATTGACAGCTAGAATTCACCAAGTCAAGTATTTCATATATATATACAGGTAAAAGCCAGTAAATTAGAATATTTTGAAAAGCTTGATTTATTTCAGTAATTGCATTCAAAAGGTGTAACTTGTACATTATATTTATTCATTGCACACAGACTGATGCATTCAAATGTTTATTTCATTTAAGTTTGATGATTTGAAGTGGCAACAAATGAAAATCCAAAATTCCGTGTGTCACAAAATTAGAATATTACTTAAGGCTAATACAAAAAAAGGGATTTTTAGAAATGTTGGCCAACTGAAAAGTATGAAAATGAAAAATATGAGCATGTACAATACTCAATACTTGGTTGGAGCTCCTTTTGCCTCAATTACTGCGTTAATGCGGCGTGGCATGGAGTCGATGAGTTTCTGGCACTGCTCAGGTGTTATGAGAGCCCAGGTTGCTCTGATAGTGGCCTTCAACTCTTCTGCGTTTTTGGGTCTGGCATTCTGCATCTTCCTTTTCACAATACCCCACAGATTTTCTATGGGGCTAAGGTCAGGGGAGTTGGCGGGCCAATTTAGAACAGAAATACCATGGTCCGTAAACCAGGCACGGGTAGATTTTGCGCTGTGTGCAGGCGCCGAGTCCTGTTGGAACTTGAAATCTCCATCTCCATAGAGCAGGTCAGCAGCAGGAAGCATGAAGTGCTCTAAAACTTGCTGGTAGACGGCTGCGTTGACCCTGGATCTCAGGAAACAGAGTGGACCGACACCAGCAGATGACATGGCACCCCAAACCATCACCCAACCATGCAAATTTTGCATTTCCTTTGGAAATCGAGGTCCCAGAGTCTGGAGGAAGACAGGAGAGGCACAGGATCCACGTTGCCTGAAGTCTAGTGTAAAGTTTCCACCATCAGTGATGGTTTGGAGTGCCATGTCATCTGCTGGTGTCGGTCCACTCTGTTTCCTGAGATCCAGGGTCAACGCAGCCGTCTACCAGCAAGTTTTAGAGCACTTCATGCTTCCTGCTGCTGACCTGACCTTCAACTCAATAATAATAAATAAAATTCCCCTCACTTTCAAAGCCATCCATAACCTCTCTCCGTCATATCTCTCTGACCTGATCCAAGTCGCCAGGCCCTCACGTTCCCTAAGATCCTCTTCATCCATCCATCTCACTGTCCCTTTATTTCAAGTGTCCACCATTTCAGCCGCTCTGCCCCACATCTTTGGAACTCTTTGCCACCAGACCTTCGTAACTTAGACTCAATATCCCTCTTCAAATCAAGACTCAAAACACACCTATTCCTGACTGCTTATTCACTGTAATCATCTTTTCTTCTCTATCGTTGTTGTTGTTATTGTTTTTTATCCAATTTGATTTTATTGTTTTGATTTTGTACGGTGTCCTTGAGTGCCCAGAAAGGCGCCTTATAAATAAAATGTATTATTATTATTATTATAAAAAAACAGTGAATTTTTTTTTTTCAGGACTTTAAAACTCCAGGTATGCTACAAATAAAAACACATCAATAGAATAGAATAAAACAATAAAAGACACAGAAGACCACAAGACTCGTGCCGATGGAAAAAAAAATGGACTGCAAGCGTATAAACGCTGTAGAGTAGTGATGGGTCCGGCAACACCGATGCATCGGCGCATGCGTCGAGCTCATAGAGCAAAACCCTGTGTCGGTGCGCGTACCGCTTTTAGAAAGTCACGTGACCGATCATGAGCTGTTTTGGTCACGTGACCGATACGCCAACTGTGTCGCACTGACGCCTCCTCTGTGCCCTGTGAGCGGCTCTTTTCTACAGCCGGAGAAATAATAACTAAGAAGAGAAATCGTCTAAAATGTAATACGTCGGAAAAACTTTTTTTTTAAATTTTTTTTTTAATAAAAATGTGTAAAAAAATAAAATTAAAAAAATTCCCAGTCCACAATCATCCACAACACGTTCTCTTAGATTTCCATGTTATGATACATGTTCACATTATTTATTGACTGTATCTAAAAAAGATAAAAATATATTTTTATTTAAATGAAGATATGAAATAATCCTAAATGAAATACAATGACTTGGTTTATATTAAGGCTGAAACGACGCGTCGACATAGTCGACGTCATCGGTTACGTAAATACGTCGACGCCGTTTTTGTGCGTCGGCGCGTCGCATATTTACGTCACACTACTTTACTGTCATGGCGGAGCGCAAAGCAGACGATGCGAGCGAGGGGAAAAAAGCACGCCAAAAGTCGTCAAAAGTGTGGGAGTATTTCAATAAACGGCCTAATAATGTTGTTGTATGCACACTGTGTCGAGCGGAAATGGCCTATCATAGCAGCACAACAGCTATGAACGAACATTTGAAAAGAAAACCCCCGACAGCGTTCTTGCCATCACCATCAACAAGTCAATCGTCCGCGTGCGTATACGTTGTCATTATTACACAAAAACATGAATGTGTCATTTGTATCTGCGTTGTAAATTCATAAACTAAAGCACCGTTTCGCTCTGAGAGGCGCGTTTGGCGTGCCTGTTCAGTGTTTACAAAGACAAAGATAAAAATATATTTTTATTTAAATGAAGATATGAAATAATCCTAAATGAAATACAATGACTTGGTTTATATTATTGTATATACTAGGGCAGGGGTCACCAACGCGGTGCCCGCGGTCACCAGGTAGCCCGTAAGGACCAGATCAGTCGCCCGCTGGCCTGTTCTAAAAATAGCTCCAAGAGCAGCACTTACCAGTGAGCAGTCTCTATTTTTTTTAAATTGTATTTATTTACTAGCAAGCTGGTCTCGCTTTGCTCGACATTTTTAATTCTAAAAGAGACAAAACTCAAATAGAATTTGAAAATCCAAGAAAATATTTTAAAGACTTGGTCTTCACTTGGAATAAGCTGTAGAAAATGGATGGATGGATGGGTCTTCACTTGTTTAAATAAATTCATTTATTTTTTTACTTTGCTTCTTATTACTTTTAGAAATACAATTTTAGAGAAAAAATACAACCTTAAAAATGATTTTAGGATTTTTAAACAAATATACCTTTTTACCTTTTAAATGTCTTCCTCTTCTTTCCTGACAATTTAAATCAATGTTCAAGTAAAAAAATGTTTTATTTATTGTAAAGAATAATAAATATTTTAGCTTTTGGTTTTTCCACGAAGAATATTTGTGAAATATTTCTTCAAACTTACTATGATTAAAATTCAAAAAAAATATTCTGGCAAATCTAGAAAATCTGTAGAATCAAATTTAAATCTTATTTCAACGTATTTTGAATTTCTTTTAAAATTTTTGTTCTGGAAAATCTAGAAGAAATACTGATTTGTCTTTGTTAGAAATATAGCTTGGTCCAATTTGTTAAATATTCTAACAAAGTGCAGATTGGATTTTAACCAATTTAAAACATGTCATCAAAATTCTAAAATGTATCTTAATCAGGAAAAATTACTAATGATGTTCCATAAATTCTTTTTTTATTTTTGTCAAAAAGATTCAAATTAGCTAGTTTTTCTCTTCTTTTTGTCGGTTGAATTTTGAATATTAAAGAGTCGAAATTGAAGATAAACTGTTTCAAATTTTTATTAAATTTTTTTTCGTGTTTTCTCCTCTTTTAAACCGTTCAATTAAGTGTTTTTTTCATCATTTGTTCTCTACAAAAAACCTTCCGTAAAAGGAAAAAAAAATGTACGACGGAATGACAGACAGAAATACCCATTTTTTTTATATATATAAATGTATTTATCTAGCTATTCTTGTTTAAATCACACTTACGTGTAACTTACAAATGACAATATATTTATTTATTTAAGTGTGTATCAAACTGGTAGCCCTTCGCATTAATCAGTACCCAAGAAGTAGTTTTTGGTTTCAAAAAGGTTGGTGACCCCTGTACTAGGGCATCAAATCAGTGTCAGTTGAGTCGGTCCATAGGTTGCCTGTAGGGATTTTTAATGTCCAGCAGATGTCAGTATTTAGTGACACAGTATCGACACAGTATCAATACAGTTTTGCAATGTGTCGAAACGCTTCATGACGCCTCATCAACCCATCACTAGTGTTTGGATATGACAATCTGTTTATTCCAAGCTATCAAAATTAAATCAAATGTAGCTTATAGAAAATGATGTATGCTGACCTTGAATGGCACATTGTCACAGCAGCGAGAGCTGACCACACACGCTCCAAAACTGTTTGTCCTCCATGCAATCACCCCCTCAGTGCTCACACCTGAATCCAATTAAAAGAGGCTACCATGGCAACCGCACCATAGCGACGGTCCCAATCATCTCAACACGTCCTGGTTCTCAAGAGGAAGTGGGCGGAGCAATCGGCCGAATAGGAAATTCAGCAAGAACTGAGGTCAGCAATCAATTGGAGAAAACAAAAAAAAAACAATATAAACAAATAAGGAAATTTGGCTCCAACAAACGCAGTATTACTGAGTGTACCACGTCAGCAATAGTACCTTTGAAGAGATATACCTGTATATACACATATACATATATATATATATATATATATATACATATATATATATATATATATATATATATATGTGTGGGAAAAAAATCACAAGACTATTTCATCTCTACAGGCCTGTTTCATGAGGGGGGGTACCCTCAATCATCAGGAGATTTTAATGGGAGCATTCACATACCATGGTTTATATAGGGCACAGAGTGGGTGGGTACAGGCTGGCCTAGGGGCGTGGTGATTGGCTCATGTGTTACCTAGGAGGTGTTTCCGTCTGTGGCGGCATGTTGTTACAATTTCGCTGCGCTTGTTGAGGGATGACAGGTCTGGACGGTAAATAATAAACAGTTTCTCTTTCAAGCATAGGTTGCATCTTTTATTACCACTATTGTAAGGTGTGCTGGATGCAAGAATTTGCCATGTTATTGAATATTCAACATTATTGCTGAGTTCTGTGGTATTTCGCAGGTTTTTGTTCCTGAAAGAAGCCTTGTGATTGTTCCATCTGGTTTTGAATTCTCCCTCGGTTAATCCTACATATGTGTCGGATGTGTTAATGTCCTTGCGTGTTACCTTAGATTGGTAGAAAACTGATGTTTGTAAGCACCCCCCGTTGAGAGGGCAATCAGGTTTCTTTCGACAGTTACAGCCTTTGTTGGTTTTGGAGTCGCTCTGTCCGGGGGCCGACGGCTCATTTGCAATTGTTTTGTTGTGGTTTGAGATAATTTGTCGTATATTGTTCATACAGCTGTAGCTCAATTTTATATATATATATATATATATATATATATATATATATATATATATACACATATATATATATATACATACACATACATATATACATATATATATATACATATATATACACACATATATACATATATATATATATACATACGGTATATATATAAATATACATATATATATATGTATATATATGTATATATATGTATATACATATATATATATATATATATATATACACATACATATGTACATATATATATATATACATATATACATACACATACATATATATATATATACATATATACATATATATACATATGTATATATTTATATACATATATAAAAATATATATACATATATATACATATATACATATATATACATATGTATATATGTATATACATATATAAAAAATATACATATACAAACCCCGTTGCCATATGAGTTGGGAAATTGTGTTAGATGTAAATATAAATGGAATACAATGATTTGCAAATCCTTTTCAACCCATATTCAATTGAATGCACTACAAAGACAACATATTTGATGTTCAAACTTAATTTTTTTTTTTTGCAAATAATAATTAACTTAGAATTTCATGGCTGCAACACGCGCCAAAGTAGTTGGGAAAGGGCATGTTCACCACTGTGTTACATCACCTTCTTTTAACAACACTCAATAAACGATTGGGAACTGAGGGAAACTAATTGTTGAAGCTTTAAAAGTGGAATTCTTTCCCATTCTTGTTTTATGTAGAGCTTCAGTCGTTCAACAGTCCGGGGGTCTCCGCTGTCGTATTTTACGCTTCATAATGCGCCACACATTTTCGATGGGAGACAGGTCTGGACTGCAGGTGGGCCAGGAAAGTACCTGCACTCTTTTTTTACGATGCCACGCTGTTGTAACACGTGCTGAATGTGGCTTGGCATTGTCTTGCTGAAATAAGCAGGGGCGTCCATGAAAAAGAAGAAGCTTAGATGGCAGCATATATTGTTACAAAACCTGTATGTACCTTTCAGCATTAATGGTGCCTTCGCAGATGTGTAAGTTACCCATGCCTTGGGCACTAATACACCCCATACCATCACACATGCTGGCTTTTGAACTTTGCGTCGATAACAGTCCGGATGGTTCGCTTCCCCTTTGGTCCGGATGACACGACGTCCACAGTTTCCAAAAACAATTTGAAATGTGGACTCGTCAGACCACAGAACACTTTTCCACTTTGCATGAGTCCATCTTAGATGATCTCGGGCCCAGAGAAGCCGGCGGCGTTTCTGGGTGTTGTTGATAAATGGCTTAGGCTTTGCATAGTAGAGCTTTAACTTGCACTTACAGATGTAGCGACCAACTGTGTTTAGTGACAGTGGTTTACTGAAGTGTTCCTGAGCCCATGTGGTGATATCCTTTAGAGATTGATGTCGGTTTTTGAAACAGTGCCGTCTGAGGGATCGAAGGTCACGGTCATTCAATGTTGGGGGGGGGGGGGGGGGGGGGGTGGGGGGGGGGGGGGGGTGTGATTAAAAAACATATTTTCAGCCTAGGCCTGGCCCCCTGAATGTGACAATGACAACAATGTGAGCAGAATAAAGGTTGCAAGTTTGGTCAGCTGACTGCCAAGTGGTGTAATAGCAGATTTGCTAATCAAGTGGCTACTTGTGCCAAAACAAATCATAAACAAGTTAAGCAGCAGGATGTTTCAAATGCCGTTAAAAGCGTACAGACCAAATAAGATAAGATAAGATGCACATTCAAGATTTTACAAATTATACTTCGCCATCGTCTGCTGGGGTGGGGGGAGCATGGCCAGAGACAGGAGCAGACCCAACAATTGATTGATTGATTGAAACTTTTATTAGTAGATTGCACAGTACCTCTCTTTAAGAAGGGGAACCGGAGGGTGTGTTCTAACTATCGTGGGATCACACTCCTCAGCCTTCCCGGTAAGGTCTATTCAGGTGTACTGGAGAGGAGGCTACGCCGGATAGTCCAACCTCAGATTCAGGAGGAACAGTGTGGTTTTCGTCCTGGTCGTGGAACTGTGGACCAGCTCTATACTCTCGGCAGGGTCCTTGAGGGTGCATGGGAGTTTGCTCAACCAGTCTACATGTGCTTTGTGGACTTGGAGAAGGCATTCGACCGTGTCCCTCGGGAAGTCCTGTGGGGAGTGCTCAGAGAGTATGGGGTAACGGACTGTCTGATTGTGGCGGTTCGCTCCCTGTATGATCAGTGTCAGAGCTTGGTCCGCATTGCCGGCAGTAAGTCGGACACGTTTCCAGTGAGGGTTGGACTCCGCCAGGGCTGCCCTTTGTCACCGATTCTGCTCATAACCTTTATGGACAGAATTTCTAGGCGCAGTCAGGGCGTTGAGGGGATCTGGTTTGGTGGCTGCAGGATTAGGTCTCTGCTTTTTGCAGATGATGTGGTCCTGATGGCTTCATCTGGCCAAGATCTTCAGCTCTCACTGGATCGGTTCGCAGCCGAGTGTGAAGCGACTGGGATGGGAATCAGCACCTCCAAGTCCGAGTCTGGTTCTCGCCCGAAAAGGGTGGAGTGCCATCTCCGGGTCGGGGAGGAGATCTTGCCCCAAGTGGAGGAGTTTAAGTACCTCGGAGTCTTGTTCACGAGTGAGGGAAGAGTGGATCGTGAGATCGACAGGCGGATCGGTGCGGCGTCTTCAGTAATGCGGACGCTGTATCGATCCGTTGTGGTGAAGAAGGAGCTGAGCCAGAAGGCAAAGCTCTCGATTTACGGTCGATCTACGTTCCCATCCTCACCTATGGTCATGAGCTTTGGGTCATGACCGAAAGGACAAGATCACGGGTACAAGCGGCCGAAATGAGTTTCCTCCGCCGGGTGGCGGGGCTCTCCTTAGAGATAGGGTGAGAACCTCTGTCATCCGGGGGGAGGCTCAAAGTAAAGCCGCTGCTCCTCCACATGGAGAGGAGCCAGATGAGGTGGTTCGGGCATCTGGTCAGGATGCCACCCGAACGCCTCCCTCGGGAGGTGTTTCGGGCACGTCCGACCGGTAGGAGGCCACGGGGAAGACCCAGGACACGTTGGGAAGACTATGTCTCCCGGCTGGCCTGGGAACGCCTCGGGATCCCCCGGGAGGAGCTGGACGAAGTGGCTGGGGAGAGGGAAGTCTGGGCTTCCCTGCTTAGGCTGCTTCCCCCGCGACCCGACCTCGGATAAGCGGAAGAAGATGGATGGATGATGGATGGATGCACAGTACAGTACATATTCCGTACAATTGACCACTAAATGGTAATACCCCAATAAGTTTTTGAACTTGTTTAAGTTGGGGTCCACGTTAATCAATTCATGGTAACAAAGCAAACAAGAGAGCCGACTCCACCCTTGGCCGTCCACTAACTCTCGGCCAGTGTCCAGTCCTCATGGATGAGCGAGGAATGCGTCCAAGGAGACCGAGGTGTCCGATACCTGCTCATTCAGCCCAGAGTCAGACACTGTGAAGCTTGTCTGTCCCAGAGCTCAGCACCAGCTCCGCAGTCCTGTCTCTTCATCCACATCTCCTCCAGTCTCTCCAAACGGACTCTGGTGTGGCAGAGACCCAGCAGCTGGTCTCCATGGTCAAAAGGCTCACGGGAGTCAGATCCAGAAGTTCACAGAAAAGCACCGCAGAAGTCAGGAAAGTGCCACCCCTTGTCACACAGTCCCAAAGGGTCCCCAACCAAAAGGCAAAAAAAAAAAACACATGAAAACAAGAAGGAAACATCTGGAACACAAAAGGATGACACAAGAGCACAGAGCTCCTGCCACCAGCAGCCACTACAGCGGCGCCTTCTTGGGAAAAAAGACAGAAAGCTTTCGCCCTAATGTAATAATTTTTAGGTGGAGGAAAGAATACATTATTTAACCAGTTTATGTGAAATACTAAATGATGTATAACGTATAATTCCTGTTATTTCAAGGCATAATAACTCTCTGTAGATTTATTGTATTGTCTGTTGTTTGTCCTGTCTTCTGTTTGTGTTTAGTTAGTGTTCTGTTAGGTTCTCAATGCTCCTTTCCTCCCTTGTTTACCTTTTCTTGTTGCTAGGCGCATTGACTTTTTACAACAGTGTCTGTTTAGCTAATCAGGACTAACACCGGTTGTATTTATACCCGCCTCACCATTCAGTAGGCACCGGTGCATTGTTCGCTGTTGGCAACAGTTTATGTCGGCTTTCCTCAAACACCTACGTCGTTATTCCACGCTGTGCTAAGTCAGCCTTTTTGATTCATGTGCAACTATTGTTTTCTGTGTTTTTGCCGTGATTTAGAAATAAAATATTTATTTCACCTGCAAGCTGCTTGCTGCCTTTGGCATCCGTGGGAACTGCAAACACCACAACATACCAGCATGCAATACAAAAATCACAAAATCATTCAATTATATTGAACATTTATAAAGGTAAAAAGTATCAACAGCAGTATCGGTCCCCCAAAAAGTCCCTGCATATATATATATATATATATATATATATATATATATATATATATATATATATATATATATATATATATATATATATATATATATATATATATATATATATATATATAATTACACTCTCAGGAGCATACTTGCCAACCCTCCCGGATTTTCCGGGAGACTCCCGAAATTCAGCGCCTCTCCCGAAAACCTCCCGGGACACATTTTCTCCCGAAAATCTCCCGAAATTCAGGCGGAGCTGAAGGCCACGCCCCCTCCAGCTCCACGCGGACCTGAGTGACGTGTTGACAGCCTGTTCACAACATTGCCGTAAACAGCAATGTTGTGACACTTTTAAACAGGACAATACTGCCATCTACTGTACATGCATATGTGACCCACCCATAATGTGTCACATTTTTGTGTTGATTTATTTATTTTATTTTGTGGTTTGAATTCGTTTTTGGAGCTGTCATTACACATTTATCAGTATTCACATTGGTCAGTAGGGGGCAGTAGGGCGTTTCTTCCCAATTGAATGCTATCACCTGCAGACCGGAAGTGTCTTGTCATTCTGATGAGCGCGACCAGTCTGTGAACAATTGAAAGGTCCTGTGTGCTTTTTCCTCCTGTATAACAGGTTAGTTTTGGTGAATCAACTCACTGAATAATATCCATGTGATCTTTATAAGTTTAAGTACACATTCTGATGGTGGAGCCTAACTCTAAAGTGTTTGTGAGTTGTAGTTTGTATTTGTGAATGAATCCAGTGCACAGCTGCAGTAATCAATACAAAAAGGCGACGTGAGTGCGCAATGTTTATATAGGAACTTCTGATCCTAATTCAGACTCCCAAATTAGAGCTCCCGTTTTCTTATTGATTTTATAATGTATATTTGTATAATGTGTGTGTTCTGAAATAGTGACAGAGAATAGAACAAGGATGGCCAATTCAACCCTTAACTCAACAATGAGTAGATGAGTGTTATGTGTGTGTATACGTGTAAATAAATGAACACTGAAATTCAAGTATTTCTTTATATATATATATATATATATATATATATATATATATATATATATGTATATATATATATATATATATATATATATATATATATATATAGCTAGAATTCACTGAAAGTCAAGTATTTCTTATATATATATATATATATATCTTAACCACGCCCCCAACCACGCCCCCCGCCCCACCCCCGACCACGCCCCCACCCCCCACCTCCCGAAATCGGAGGTCTCAAGGTTGGCAAGTATGCTCAGGAGTGTAATTTAAACTAAGCGACCATGAAAAAATTTAGAAATTATTGCAGTTCATTTCAGAATTAGTGCGTAAATAAATATTTAATTAAAAAAAAATATATAAAATAAATGTGCACCTTTTTTGAGATACTGAATTTGTGATTTTTATTAGCTGTACACAATCTGATTGATTGATTGATTGAAACTTTTATTAGTAGATTGCACAGTACAGTACATATTCCGTACAATTGACCACTAAATGGTAACACCCCAATAAGTTTTAACACTTGTTCATACTTGCCAACCTTGAGACCTCCGATTTCGGGAGGTGGGGTGGGGGGGGGGGGGGTTGAGAGATATATATATATATAAGAAATATTTGAATTTCAGTGTTCATTTATTTACACATATACACACACACAACACTCATCTACTCATTGTTGAGTTAAGGGTTGAATTGTCCATCCTTGTTCTATTCTCTGTCACTATTTCAGAACACACACATTATACAAATATACATTATAAAATCAATAAGAAAACGGGAGCTCTAATTTGGGAGTCTGAATTAGGATCAGAAGTTCCTATATAAACATTGCGCACTCACGTCGCCTTTTTGTATTGTTTACTGCAGCTGTGCACTGGATTCATTCACAAATACAAACTACAACTCACAAACACTTTAGAGTTAGGCTCCACCATCAGAATGTGTACTTCAACTTATAAAGATCACATGGATATTATTCAGTGAGTTGATTCACCAAAACTAAACTGTTATACAGGAGGAAAAAGCACACAGGACGTTTCAATTGTTCACAGACTGGTCGCGCTCATCAGAATGACAAGACACTTCCGGTCTGCAGGTGATAGCATTCAATTGGGAAGAAACGCCCTACTGCCCCCTACTGACCAATGTGAATACTGATAAATGTGTAATGACAGCTCCAAAAACGAATTCAAACCACAAAATAAAATAAATAAATCAACACAAAAATGTGACACATTATGGGTGGGTCACATATGCATGTACAGTAGATGGCAGTATTGTCCTGTTTAAAAGTGTCACAACATTGCTGTTTACGGCAGACGAACTGCTTTACGGGGGACGAAAACTTGACTGCTGTTGTTGTGTGTTGTTACCGCGCTGGGAGGACGTTAATGAAACTGCCTAACAATAAACCCACATAAGAAATCAAGAACTCGCCCTCCATCATTAGCTGTTTATATTGTGGGAAAGCGGACACTCAGGTCCGCATGGAGCTGGAGGGGGCATGGCCTCCAGCTCTGCCTGAATTTCGGGAGATTTTCGGGAGAAAATTTGTCCCGGGAGGTTTTCGGGAAAGGCGCTGAATTTCGGGAGTCTCCCGGAAAATCCGGGAGGGTTGGCAAGTATGCACTTGTTTAAGTCGGGGTCCACGTTAATCAATTCATGGTACAAATATATACTATCATCATAATACAGTCAATCAACCAACACATTAAGAAACAATGAAGAAAAATATTCTTGAAATTGTTCACAATGTATGTAGTGAATTTATAGAATGTAAAAACTAACATTTTTGTCGTTAAACTACTGAAATTAATGTAAAATTAAAAAACAATTAATTGTATTTGTGTACAGCTCCACTAACGGACATTGGAGTGTTACTTTCAAAGGCAAAATTTAAGTATTGCTAGAAACATCATTTTATATGGGACTTTATTGTATTATATGTATAGTACATGTTCCAAAAAGAAAAAAAGCATAAAACAGCAGCAGAATTAGAGATATTACAAGTCAAAGTGATGAAGCTTCGTGTTACGCTCATGACTTGGTGTAACTAAACATTACCCTATAAGATGAAGGCAATTGCATTTTTTTGATATTTGAAATGTATTCAATGTTTATAAATTAATATTTAAATATAATAAATGTAAAAAAGGGAATAAATATTCAAAATAAGATCATTAAATGAAATCTAGTTTGGTTACGCCATCATGAGCGCAACACAAGGTTGTAAAAGTTTCAACTACAATTCTAAATAAGATGTCAAAAGCAAACTGAAATCAAATACACACAGCTTAAAGACTGATCATTACCTATTTAAATTTAGTAATACATAAATATGATGATTTATCAAAATATAAAATAAATATACCTGAACAGAATCGCGTTTTTCCAAGTTTTTGGGGGCATTTTTATGCTATTTCCAAGCATCTCCTTTTTATTATCGTTGATTTTAAATGGTCAAACTAATGCATATTATACATGCATGCCCTAGTAAACAAAAGTCATATTTATTTTGATTGTTACATTTTGAAGTACATTTGTGCAGGTGGGTGCGAATGTAGCCATTACCAGCGCTCTACACATATAGAACCTGCTTTTAAACGGTATTAAAACACACTTACCGTATTTTCCGCACTATTAGCCGCACCTAAAAACCACAAATTTACTCAAAAGCTGACAGTGCGGCTTTTAACCCGGTGCGCTTTATATATGGATTAATATTAGGATTCATTTTCATAAAGTTTCGGTCTCGCAACTACGGTAAACAGCCGCCATCTTTTTTCCCCGTAGAAGAGGAAGTGCTTCTTCTTCTACGCAAGCAACCGCCAAGGTAAGCACCCGCCCCCATAGAACAGGAAGCGCTTCTTCTTCTACTGTAAGCAACCACCCGCCCGCGTAGAAGAAGAAAAAGTGCGCGGATATTACCGTACGTTTCATTTCCTTTGTGTGTTTACATCTGTAAAGACCACAAAATGGCTCCTACTAAGCGACAGGGATCCGGTTCATGAAAAGACGCAATCTCTCCATCCGCACACGGACTACTATTTCACAGCAACTGCCTAAAGACTTTCAAGAAAAGCTGGCTACTTTCCGTGCATATTGTAAAAACAAGATAGCTGAAA
Organism: Nerophis lumbriciformis; assembly: GCF_033978685.3. Taxonomy (NCBI): domain Eukaryota; kingdom Metazoa; phylum Chordata; class Actinopteri; order Syngnathiformes; family Syngnathidae; genus Nerophis; species Nerophis lumbriciformis. The sequence continues at coordinate 8,642,893 of NC_084559.2, forward strand.
AAAAGATCCGGCCAGAGAACATTATCAACATGGACGAGGTTCCACTGACTTTTGATATTCCTGTGAACCGCACTGTGGATACAACGGGAGCACGTACGGTGAATATTCGCACCACAGGGAATGAGAAGTCATCCTTCACTGTGGTTCTAGCTTGCCATGCTAATGGCCAGAAACTTCCACCCATGGTGATATTCAAAAGGAAGACCTTGCCAAAAGAGACCTTTCCAGCCGGCGTCATCATAAAAGCTAACTCGAAGGGATGGATGGATGAAGAAAAGATGAGCGAGTGGTTAAGGTAAGTTTACGCGAAGAGGCCGGGTGGCTTTTTTCACGCAGCTCCGTCCATGTTGATATACGACTCCATGCGCGCCCACATCACGCTGGTTTTTAATATATTATTAAAGTTTGACTGACCTATTTGACTGTTTTTTTGACATTCCTTTAGCGCAGTTAGATGCGGCTTACAACACGGGGCGGCTTATAGGTGGACAAAGTTTTGAAATATGCCGTTCATTGAAGGTGCGGCTTATAACCCAGGGCGCCTTATGGTGCGGAAAATACGGTACTATTATGTTGGATCCACTATGGACTGGACTCTCACAATATTATGTCAGACCCACTCGACATCCATTGCATTCGGTCTCCCCTAGAGGGGGGGGGGGGGGGGGGGGGGTTACCCACATATGCGGTCCTCTCCAAGGTTTCTCATAGTCATTCACATCGACGTCCCACTGGGGTGAGTTTTTCCTTGCCCTTATGTGGGCTTTGTACCGAGGATGTCGTTGTGGCTTGTGCAGCCCTTTGAGACACTTGTGATTTAGGGCTATATAAATAAACATTGATTGATTGATTGAACATGTTGTCAGATGTTTCGTCCAGTATAAAAACATTTTTCAAGAGGTGGATTTTTTTTTTTTAACAGTGATTAACTTTTCAACAATAGTCTAATTTATTGACACACATAATAACAGATTCTTAAAAAAATAAAAAATAACAAAAAATAAATCGGCGTGACGTTTTGAGTAGCGGCGAAGTTTATAATGAAATTCTAAACCGGATGTAGTTGTTACACCGCTCCGCTCTTTTTTTTCCACACTGGGTGTCTCTTTGTGGAGCGCGGGGCTTCTTTTTGTTGTTGTTGTTGTTATTATTTACAACAAAATTAACCAAAAAATCTTCCAGTCGTCGGTGGCAACGACGGACGGGAAACACGGACGGCGCGTCTCAAGTTTTTGGGTAGGATTTGTTTATTTTGTTAAGAATAATACGAGTGGTGTTCCCTTTCCGGTTTGCTTTCCTTTGTGTTGGGCTGGAAATGTCTTTTAATGTTAAACGAGCTTAAATATCCGCCTACTTTGTGCACTGCAGTGGCGGGGGGAGGGAGGGGGACACACCTGTGCATGTTGAGCAGGTATGCGTACTAAACAACCACGATTTAAAAAAACAACTAAAATCAATAACGTCCAGAAAAGGTGTGTGTCAGCATTGTTGTTGCGCGGTGATGATGCTGGTCAACCCTCACATTGGTGATGATGGACGCAAGTCTTCCCCCACACGCAGTGGGTGTGCGTGGGGGCGTCTCGATGCTGTCAGACAGCATCGAGGATTTATCCCAGGAGGATTACTCCACCATTTTTGGTGAGGTATCTCGATGGTGACGCAATGCACTCTGAAGGTATTTTTTGACTGGTATATTAGCATTATGTCATCACTATCCTGTTTTCTAATGCATCTTCTTATGCCGCCCCTACTAAATTCCAACAATAAATGTGTGTGGGCGTCTACACTGCTTATATAAGCTATTGTTTGGTGTGTGTGTGTGTGTGTGTGTGTGTGTGTGTGTGTGTGTGTGTGTGTGTGTGTGTGTGTGTGTGTGTGTGTGTGTGTGTGTGTGCTCTCACATTATTAACTACAGGTAAAAGCCAGTAAATTAGAATATTTTGACAAACTTGATTTATTTCAGTAATTGCATTCAAAAGGTGTAACTTGTACATTATATTTATTCATTGCACACAGACTGATGCATTCAAATGTTTATTTCATTTAATTTTGATGATTTGAAGTGGCAACAAATGAAAATCCAAAATTCCGTGTGTCACAAAATTAGAATATTACTTAAGGCTAATACAAAAAAGGGATTTTTAGAAATGTTGGCCAACTGAAAAGTATGAAAATGAAAAATATGAGCATGTACAATACTCAATACTTGGTTGGAGCTCCTTTTGCCTCAATTACTGCGTTAATGTGGCGTGGCATGGAGTCGATGAGTTTCTGGCACTGCTCAGGTGTTATGAGAGCCCAGGTTGCTCTGATAGTGGCCTTCAACTCTTCTGCGTTTTTGGGTCTGGCATTCTGCATCTTCCTTTTCACAATACCCCACAGATTTTCTATGGGGCTAAGGTCAGGGGAGTTGGCGGGCCAATTTAGAACAGAAATACCATGGTCCGTAAACCAGGCACGGGTAGATTTTGCGCTGTGTGCAGGCGCCAAGTCCTGTTGGAACTTGAAATCTCCATCTCCATAGAGCAGGTCAGCAGCAGGAAGCATGAAGTGCTCTAAAACTTGCTGGTAGACGGCTGCGTTGACCCTGGATCTCAGGAAACAGAGTGGACCGACACCAGCAGATGACATGGCACCCCAAACCATCACCCAACCATGCAAATTTTGCATTTCCTTTGGAAATCGAGGTCCCAGAGTCTGGAGGAAGACAGGAGAGGCACAGGATCCACGTTGCCTGAAGTCTAGTGTAAAGTTTCCACCATCAGTGATGGTTTGGGGTGCCATGTCATCTGCTGGTGTCGGTCCACTCTGTTTCCTGAGATCCAGGGTCAACGCAGCCGTCTACCAGCAAGTTTTAGAGCACTTCATGCTTCCTGCTGCTGACCTGCTCTATGGAGATGGAGATTTCAAGTTCCAACAGGACTTGGCGCCTGCACACAGCGCAAAATCTACCCGTGCCTGGTTTACGGACCATGGTATTTCTGTTCTAAATTGGCCCGCCAACTCCCCTGACCTTAGCCCCATAGAAAATCTGTGGGGTATTGTGAAAAGGAAGATGCAGAATGCCAGACCCAAAAACGCAGAAGAGTTGAAGGCCACTATCAGAGCAACCTGGGCTCTCATAACACCTGAGCAGTGCCAGAAACTCATCGACTCCATGCCACGCCGCATTAACGCAGTAATTGAGGCAAAAGGAGCTCCAACCAAGTATTGAGTATTGTACATGCTCAGATTTTTCATTTTCATACTTTTCAGTTGGCCAACATTTCTAAAAATCCCTTTTTTGTATTAGCCTTAAGTAATATTCTAATTTTGTGACACACGGAATTTTGGATTTTCATTTGTTGCCACTTCAAATCATCAAAATTAAATGAAATAAACATTTGAATGCATCAGTCTGTGTGCAATGAATAAATATAATGTACAAGTTACACCTTTTGAATGCAATTACTGAAATAAATCAAGTTTTTCAAAATATTCTAATTTACTGGCTTTTACCTGTATATCCACTCAGCATCCATTGCACCGGTCACCCATGGGGGCAGGCCCGGCCCTAACCAATCTGGCGCCCTAGGCAAGATTTTAGGTGGCGCCCCCCCACATCGGCAGTGAAGTGTATATACTCACAAGAAACCGAATAGCTTTGCCTTTGACCTTTTTTTTTTTTACTTACAACTATACCTAATATATAAAGGGGTGGAAAAGTGACTATTACCTGCAGGGCAAACATTAGCTAACCAGAAGGCAATAACAATGTAAACAAAAAAACACCTGCTTAAAAGATCTAATACAAATGTCCCTGAGGAATGTAAGGTGGGAGTACTGTAATTACCTAACGTTACATTATTATTTTCCATAACAATTTAGCCCCCTCCACAATATTAACCCGACGTTAAAACAGAACTAGCTATTTATTGATTAGCAATTGCAGACTCATGTAACATTAGCTTAATGCTAAAAAGCCAGGTTACTATCACATTCTGTAACAGACAAATAATTTCATGTAGGCTAACGTTACCTACTTGCTACCTCTGTCTTTTCTCGTTTCTCCTCCTCTTCTTTTCTCTTTTTTCTTCCCTGGACACCTGACAGTTTTGGCCGTTTTGACATCTTGTGTTGATTTTTTGATGTGGTGATGTCCAAAAAGAGTCATGATACGGGAAGGGAGGGGGCGCACCGTGCTGGGGGGGGGGGATGTTGTAACAAATAATAGTTCTATTAAATAGGCTTTACTTTGCATTTTAATTAACGTGGGATTATTTTTTGTATTTAGAAATAATAGTACCAACTTTTTTTCTCTTTTTTTTTTTCTTCTCTCCAACATTTGTGGCACTGGCGTGGCGCCCCCTGATGGACGGCGCCCTTAGCATTTGCCTATACGGCTTATGCCACGGGCCGGCCCTGCATGGGGGGATCCCCAAATCTGCAATCCCTTCCAAGGTTTCTCGTCGTATCCCATTGGCTTGAGTTTTTCCTTGCTCTGATGTTGGATCTTAGCTGAGGATGTGTTTGTGGCTTGTGCAGCCCTTTGAGACACTTGTGATTGAGGGCTATAGAAGTAAACTTTGATTGATTGAAATGTATATATATAAAGTTAAAGTACCCATGATAGTCACACACACACACGAGGTGTGGCGAAGTTATTCTCTGCATTTGACCCATCACCCTTGATCACCCCCTGGTAGGTGAGGGGAGCAGTGAGCAGCAGCGGTGGCTGTGCCCGGGAATAATTTTTGGTGATTTAACCCCCAATTCCAACCCTTGATACTGATTGCCAAGCAGGGAGGTAATGGCTCCAATTTTTATAGTCTTTGGTATGACTCGGCCGGGGTTTGAACTCACGGGGCGGACACTCTAACCACTAGGCCACTGCATATATATATATATATATATATATATATATATATATATATATATATATATATATATATATATATATGTATGTGTGGGAAAAAAATCACAAGACTACTTCATCTCTACAGGCCTGTTTCATGAGGGGTTCCCTCAATCATCAGGAAAAAATCTCCTGATGATTGAGGGAACCCCTCATGAAACAGGCCTGTAGAGATGAAGTAGTCTTGTGATTTTTTCCCCACACATACATATATTGCGCTCTACTACGGTATCGAGCACTATTTTTTGGATAACCTTATTAAGACATATATACATATATATATATATATATTAGGGGTGTAATGGTAAACAAAAATTTCAGTTCGGTACATACCTCGGTTTAGAGGTTAGGGTTCGGTTCATTTTCAGTACAGTAAGAAAACAACAAAATATACATTTTTGAGTTATTTATTTACCAAATTTGCAAAGTCTTCCACCAAAAATATTTTTCTTAGTGTAATATTTGATGTGAAGTAATGGGAACCTTGGATAGGTCAATAATTCATAATAACATCGATTTTGATTCAATATTATGTTTTGAGCAATGACATTTTGAAAGAAAAAAAAAACAGCTTTGTTTTATTAGTCAACATTGCAACTTTTTCTAAATTACATTTAACCTTTAAGCTTTTTTATTTCACTTTTGTTAGGTTTTAATAGTATTTTTAGAATGTGCCGTGGGCCTTTAAAACATTAGCTGTGGGCCGCAAATGGCCTCCGGGGCACACTTTTGACACCCCTGCTATAGATAATAAAAAATTAAATGTGATAAATCTATGGATAAAAAGCAGAGCCTGGTGACGCATGCGCGTTTATCATAACTCTCTCTCTCTCTCTGTCTCTGCCCCTCCCTCACCAATGCTGCTGTTTGTTTTGTTTTTAACCCCTTCTTAACCCTGAACGTACATTGAAAATATACGCAACCCTAACTCAAAATGCCGGACATTTGAGGCATTTAAGAAACTCCGCCCTGACAGCTCCGCAAAAGAGGACATGTCCGGTGAAAACAGGACGTATGGTCAGTCTATCCTAGCCCGTTAGCTGCTAGCATGCCGTGTGTTGTGCCTCGGTGTGCATTGTTTACACAACGTGCGTTACGCTACTTAATATGTCCGTGTGGAAACTCGTTCGGTACACCCCTGAACCGAACCGGAACCCCCGTACCGAAAGGGTTCAATACAAATACACGTACCGTTACACCCCTAGTTAGTACTGTCGGAGGCAGATGTTTACATATATCCGAATTTAAGTTGTACTTCTTTCATTTCTTAGTCATATTTGAAAACAGCTCGTGTTTTCCATTTCTTCTCTTGATGCTCTGTCAGCAAATATACTGTGTGTGTTAACCTTGAGGAATGTGTTTTGACTAGCATTTGTTTTGTCTATAGAGATGGGACGAGAGAGAGGGTGGTGGGATCGGGAAGACAGACCATTTTGGGAGGCGCAATAGAAAGTTCTAGGGTTAGACTGGTCTCAATCAATGTATATTGGCAAAGCTTTGAGAATATACAACAAAATACGTATTCTGTCTCTGGTGGTTTTTCAACTCAGCTTTAAGTGTCGGAAAGAACTTGGGAGCGAATTGTGACTTGAATTCCCTGGGAGGAACAACTGGTCCAAAACGCAACAGTACCCATCTTGACTAATTGTGTTAATAAAAGTGTTTACAGTACAGTTGTCTTTCAGTTCAATTTCAGTGAATCTCGCTCAAAAATGAATATCTTTATATGTATACCTTCACTGGAAAATATATGGAGATACATATAGAATATTGAGTTTAAGTAAAAATATATCGAGATATACTTTTTGGCCCAGCGCTAATATAATGTATAAGATTGTTCTAAAGAGGTTGGGAAACACAGCTGGTTTGAATCCAGAATAAAGTCTTTTGATGGATAGATGAATAGACAAACAGAAAATAGGAGTGACAGGAAATGACACACATAAGAAAATAAATCAGTATGATTGAATCGCTGCAGCCGTGTGATGTCACTCGCAGCCTCCTCTTCCTCCCTCTTCACGGCTCCTCTCTTTCTGTCCTTCTTTTCCAGAGAGCGAATAACCCCGAGGCGCGGCGTCTGCCTTGATTTGTGTGAGAGGAAGAGCAGCGCAATCATCGCACTGGCAGAGATCATGCACGGAGAGGCCGTCCCTCCTTGCCAGGCGCTGAAATGTTTGGACTTGAGACGGCAGGATTGAATCAGCAGACTGTTTACGTTGGAGGGAGGGCAGTAAGAGCCGCTTGACACGAGACCCTGTGTGGGCTTTCATGCTGCCTCCTAAACATTTTCACCAGCGCCACCTTTCTGTTAGATTCCGCCTTAGGCAGCGAGGTTGAGATGGAGTGGTCACTGGAGAGCGTGAGGGAGATGGTGGCTGGAGGGATGCAGTCTGTGAGAGAGTGTGAGGTCTGTGCTTTTGCCACAGTGGCCTGTGTGCTGCTGCTCTTCCTCTGGTACTGCTACAGGGTGGGCCGGGAGCACAGCTCTAGCCCCCTGCGAGGAAGGTACCTGACTGGACCCGGCAGGATCGGAGGAGTGGTCGGGGGCTTCATTGGCTCGGACTGTCGCAACAGGAAAGGGAAGCCGGGTTCAATGTTAGAGGAGCAGAACGGTTTCGCATTCTGCCAGTCGTCCGAGTGTTTCCGCTGCGCCAGTGCAGGAGAAAGTCTGAACCAGAGGCTCTATCACAGCCTGCAGGAGTACGCCAAACGCTACACCTGGTCAGGCATGGGCAGGGTGCACAAAGGAGTACGCGATCAAGGCCGATACCTTAACAGCCGACCGACCATCCAGCGGCCGGAGGTCTTTTTCCTCCCCGACTTACCTTCGGCCCCTTTCTTCTCCAGGGAAGTGCAGAGACATGATGTAGAGCTCCTGGAGCAAAGCTTCCCTGCCCTTCTGGCCGAGTTTGAAAGCATCTACAACCAACCTCCGGCCCGCAGCGGCTCCTCCTTGCCGCCGGGTTGGAAAGTCAACAGCACGCCTCGTGGCCAGTGGTGGACCTACTATCTGGTCAACCAAGGCACCCCTCTGGTTCTGAATGTCAGGAGGTGTCCACGGGCCTGGAGGGTACTGGGCCAGCTGCGCACTTTCATTACAAACAACGTGTTTGGAAACGCCTGTTTCTCCGTGCTGTCGCCAGGAGCGCTCATCACCGAACACTACGGTCCGACAAACGTGCGGCTTCGCTGCCACCTGGGTAAGCAATTGAATGAAGTGAGCAGATTCATGTGTAAGAGTATAACCGCCAACTCCTACCATTTCTAAAACCGATGAAAAATGTTTTAACAACAAATTGGACAAACTTGTGAATAAAAGTGGAACTCTCGCGGACAGCTAATAAGGATACAGAGCTAACATCTCAATGATGACAATAACAGAGAAAAGGACCAACGCAATAGATCAGGGGTGCTCATTACGTCGATCGCGAGCTACCGGTCGATCTCGGAGGGTGTGTCAGTCGATCACCAGCCAGGCATTAAAAAAATAGTCCTAAAAATGAGCGATCATCTTCACTATGACGTCACTTTCGTCACTTGATTGACATTCACGGCACCCGAGAGTCTTCTGAGATGACGCTGGCTGCTGCCAGCTCATTAAAATTACCGACTGGAAGGCGAGAAACACTTTATTTCAACGACTGCACAGTTGCGCTACCAAAACAAGAGTCTCAGAAAGCTGGCGTGCACAAGCTAGCAAGCTACGGAGTTTGCCGACAATGTATTTCTTGTAAAGTGTATACAAAGGAGTACGGAAGCTGGACAAACAAGATGCCAAAAACCAACCACTTTCATGTGGTATTGGACAGAAAGGAGGACTTCTTTCTCCTTCATTCGAAAATGCGGACGTTTTTAGCACCACTGTCTGATTCCTATCAATGCAAGTCATCAGAATCAGGTAATACACCAACTTTTATTCTTGTCTTCATGAAAGAAAGGAATCTATATGTGTTAAACATGCTTGTATTATCTTTAAACACCTTAACTTGTTAACAATATTAACTATATGTGTTAAACATGCTTGCGTTATCATTAAACACCTTTAACTTGTTAACAATATTAACTATATGTGTTAAACATGCTTGTATTATCTTTAAACACCTTTAACTTATTAATAATATTAACTATATGTATTAAACATGCTTGTATTATCTTTAAACACCTTTAACTTGTTAACAACATTAACTATATGTATTAAACATACTTGTATTATCATTAAACACCTTTAATTTATTAACAATATTAACTATATGTATTAAACATTCTTGTATTATCATTAAACACCTTTAATTTATTAACAATATTAACTATGTGTTAAACATGATTGCATTATCATTAAACACCTTTAATTTATTAACAATATTAACTATATGTATTAAACATGATTGCATTATCATTAAACACCTTTAATTTATTAACAATATTAACTATATGTATTAAACATGCTTGCATTATCATTAAACACCTTTAACTGATTAACAAAAACATATATTTCATAAAAAAGTAAATATAAATTATATATATGAATGAGGTAGATCCCCACGACTTGATCAATTGAAAAGTACAGTAAGTGCTTAGTAAACTTTAAGACATGTAGATGGAACCATTAGTAGTATCAGTATTTCATTGATACTAGAGTCTTTTAGATGTATATTTTTTTATGGTCTCACATTTTTTTTGTTTTTGTTAACGTTTACAAACTCAGGAAAAAAGTCCCTGCATGGACACAGGAGAAATTTGACGGCAAAAATGATTTAAATGAGTAGTAGATTTTTAATTATGTTTAGTTATTGTGTACCATTGACTTTGTTTTGCTCAATTGTATGTAATAAAAGTGTATACAGTAGTTGAAGTATATGCACTGATATTGTTAAACTGTCATTAGCATTCACTATAAATATATTGAAAACATTCCAATTAATACATGTTATCAGTATTGGTATAGGCGAGGGTGGACCTACGTCACTTCCGCCTGCCAATCCCCTAGCAACGCGGTCGCCATATTGAATTCGTTGAAAACAAACCAGCTCACAGCGAACACAGCATTGACAGAAAAGGCATTTAACGAGGTTTCACGGCATTTTAAACTGTTCTAAATGGCGTATGATTATGTAAATAGTCTTTCCAGTGAGACTAGGTTAAGATACGAGTTCAAATGTTCTGTAGTTGGATTAAACGACTGCCCTTACCGCCTTCCAGCAGATGCGTGGACTGATAATCCTACACAATGGCCGGACATGGAATTTGGAAATCTTTATGTCTACCTCACAAGCGCACCAGGTCGGTTGTTAGCTTCGGTTGTTGTATAACGAATAAATCACATAAAAATTGTTAAATCACCCAAGGTATGTTGATAAATGATAATAAGGATGACACGGTGGCTACCAGTATCTGTATATTTATTATATCTGTAGAGAGCTCATTCAAATTCAGTTCAGTATTATGATTTATTATTTTACTGGAAATAGCCTTTATACCGTATGTTATTGTTGTGCAACAACAACAACTTCAGCTGTCGAACGTTATTCAGTAAAAATTCAACGGGTTCAACATTAGCATGGACGGTATAGCCAAGTTGTGGTTAAGAAGGTGGATTTTTGTTCCTTATATTTACCAGAAACGAAGTGATCCGAACACACGACCCGGGATTTTGGGGGACTCCAGTGAGAACCGTCCTCGTTGTCCCGGTGTAAAGCTGCGAGCCATTTGTCTCGTCTCTGTGGGCTTTTAGCACGCTTTGGCAGAACAAAATACGACCTTTGTTTTCCCTGTTTCCAGTTGTGGTTTGCACAACCAAAAACAACACAGTTTTTTGGCATTTTGGAGGCAGAATGACGGGTTTAATCAGCGCAGGTCGACAGGTTAAAGAGTAATGGCGATGGTTTGTTTTCAACGCCAGTCAGGTTGCTATGGCTCGAAGAACCCGTATGTAGCTCAGTTGCCCGGATGTCGGCCCTGCCCTATAAGCCAAACTCATTCATGGATGATCGGTGTCGGCATAAATCCCTGATTGGGAAATCCCCAGAAACTATCTGTTTGGTTGAGAGTAAGGGTGTAACGGTACGTGTATTTGTATTGAACTGTTTCGATACGGGGGTTTTGGTTCGGTTTGGAGGTGTACCGAACGAGTTTCCACATGAACATATTAAGTAGCCGCCTACGCTTCCTTCTGCCTCTGTCAGTCCTCTACACAGCACCCAGCATTGTCCCACCCACACAACCATCTGATTGGTTACAAACAGAGCGGTAACAGCCAATCAGCAGTGCGTATTCAGAGCGCATGTAGTCAGTGCTTAGCATTTAGCAGGTAAGCATCAGGCAGCGGACTCTCCCCAAATGATAATAAACACTGGGGTCAACTACTAGTAACATCACTATGAGCATTGTCATCGGCATGCGACTGTGAATTGTTCTTGTTTTTTGGATGACTCGGCCCTGCTGGTATCAGACAAGGACAAGTCACAGGTGGAGAAAATCCTCAGTGCTGAACTCTGTAGAACTTGCACCTGGCTCGCTGACAACAAGCTACCCATACACTTGGGTAAAACTGAATCCATCCTGTTTGGGTCCCACTTCAACCTTAAGAAAGTCAATGACTTCACTATAAAAGTGGGTGACATTGTTATCACCAGGAAAGATGAGGTCACCTACCTAGGTTCCATTCTAGAGGCTAATCTTTCCTGTGATCAAATGGCAACCAAGGTAATCAAAAAGGTCAATCAACGAACAAGATTTCTCTATAGAATCTCTTCTCTGGTCAACAAAAGCACCATGAGGATTCTAGCGGGAACTCTTGTTCAACACTTTTTCCATTACGCATGCACCTCCTGGTACCCTAGCACCTCCAAAACCCTCAAATCTAAACTCCAAACATCCCAGAACAAGCTAGTCAGGTTCCTTTTAGACCTCCACCCCAGATCACACCTCACTCCTACCCACTTCTCCAAAGTGGGCTGGCTCAGGGTGGAGGACAGAGTAAAACAACTTGCACTGAGCCTGGTCTATAAAATCCGCTACACCTCCCTGATACCCAAGTACATGTCAAACTACTTCCTTAACATAAATGACCGCCATAACCACAACACCAGGGGGAGCTCCACTAACCACGTTAAACCCAGATTCCGAACTAACAAAGGTCTTAACTCATTCTCTTTCTATGCCACATCGATGTGGAATGCGCTCCCAACAGGTGTAAAAGAAAGGGCATCTCTATCCTCCTTCAAAACCGCAATAAAAGTACACCTCCAGGCAACTTCAACCCTAAACTAACACCCTCCCCGGATTGTTAATAATCAAATGTAAATAATCAAATGTAGATACTTTTTCTTATGCCTTCTGATCTCTCTCTCTCTATGTCCACTACTTGCTGTACATATCCTACCAAGTCAGACCTACACTATTTCAATGTCCATTTCTCTGTTCTCAATTGGTGATAACTGATGATAACAACCAAACCTAACCCACCCTCCACACCCCGGATTGTAAATAATTCAATGTTTATACCCTGATGATTATCTTGTGTGATGACTGTATTATGATGATAGTATATATCTGATAGTATATATCTGTATCATGAATCAATTTAAGTGGACCCTGACTTAAACAAGTTGAAAAACGTATTCGGGTGTTACCATTTAGTGGTCAATTGTACGGAATATGTACTTCACTGTGCAATCTACTAATAAAAGTCTCAATCAATCAATCAATCAGCCCGTTGACCTTCTAGAAACCTAAATGGCAGCTCAACTCGCTCGCAGTCCTGGCTTGAGGTGAAGGCTAATTCGCTTTTAGCGTAACGTTAGCTCATTTTGCGGTGTGTGTGTGTTACGGACAGCAAAGCCCTGTCAGTCTGTTATTTCACTTTACCTTTTTCTGTGTTGATTGAGCTGTGTTGAAGCAGGACATTATGTTAAATGAAGAGTTTCTGTCTCTGATAGTTGATATAATAATGTAAGTGCATCATTAAGCCTACATGAACTCCATGGTGTTCAGGGATGAATAGTCTCTCCTATTGCTATTGTACTATTTTTTTCAGCTATAGTTACATTAATTATTAGTAATGCAGCAGCCTAGTTTTGAATGGCAGGGTCCCTGCTATCACATGTTGATACAAATATAACATTTACATAATAAAAATCAACTACAGGCTTCCCAAATGCTGTAATAAATTAAGCATGATGAGTTGACTTGAAACTGTTTAATGTTGCACTTTTTTCATGTCATTTTATTTAATCTGAGCAACAACTTGAGGCAGTTTAATGTTGATTAACGTGGGCAGAATTATTATAGTGTTCCCAATGTTAAAAGGATAAAGCCATTGTGTACAAATTTGGTAAATAAATAACCAAAAAATGTATATTTTGTTGTTTTCTTACTGTACCGAAAGTTAACCGAACCGTGACCTCTAAACCGAGGTACGTACCAAGCCGACATTTTTGTGTACCGTTACACCCCGAGTTGAGAGTCTTAGGTCATGATTCTATGGATGACTCAAAAGAGAACTACCGTATTTTCCGCACCATAAGGCGCCCTGGGTTAAAAGCCGCATCTAACTGCGCTAAAGGAATGTCAAAAAAACAGTCAGATAGGTCAGTCAAACTTTAATAATATATTAAAAACCAGCGTTCTAACAACTCTGTTCACTCCCAAAATGTACGCAAATGTGCAATCACAAACATACGTACCGGTATATCAACATGGACAGAGCTGCGTGAAAAAAGCCACCCGGCCTCTTCGCGTAAACTTAAACTTACCTTAACCACTCGCTCATCTTTTCTTCATCCATCCCTTCGAGTTAGCTTTTATGATGACGCCGGCTGGAAAGGTCTCTTTTGGCAAGGTCTTCCTTTTGAATATCACCATGGGTGGAAGTTTCTGGCCATTAGCATGGCAAGCTAGAACCACAGTGAAGGATGACTTCTCATTCCCTGTGGTGCGAATATTCACCGTACGTGCTCCCGTTGTATCCACAGTGCGGTTCACAGGAATATCAGTTGCTGTGAAATAGTAATCCGTGTGCGGATGGAGAGTTTGCGTCTTTTCATGAACCGGATCCCTGACGCTTAGTAGGAGCCATTTTGTGGTCTTTACAGATGTAAACACACAAAGGAAATGAAACGTACGGTATATCCGCGCGCTTTTTCTTCTTCTACGCGGGCGGGTGGTTGCTTACAGTAGAAGAAGAAGCGCTTCCTGTTCTATGGGGGCGGGTGCTTACCTTGGCGGTTGCTTGCGTAGAAGAAGAAGCGCTTCCTGTTCTACCGGGAAAAAAGATGGCGGCTGTTTACCGAAGTTGCGAGATCGAAACTTTATGAAAATGAATCGTAATATTAATCCATATATAAAGCGCACCGGGTTAAAAGCCGCACTGTCAGCTTTTGAGTAAATTTGTGGTTTTTAGGTGCGGCTAATAGTGCGGAAAATACGGTAATAAAAATCAACTACAGGTTTCCCAAATGCTGTAATAAATTAAGCATGATGAGTTGACTTGAAACTGTTTAATGTTGCACTTTTTATACGTAGAAGAGAGGTTTTGTCATTTTATTTAATCTGAGCAACAACTTGAGGCAGTTTAATGTTGATTAAAGTGGGCAGAATTATTATAGTGTTCCCAATGTTAAAAGGATAAAGCCATTGTGTACAAATTTGGTAAATAAATAACCAAAAAATGTATATTTTGTTGTTTTCTTACTGTACCGAAAGTTAACCGAACCGTGACCTCTAAACCGAGGTACGCACCGAACCGACATTTTTGTGTACCGTTACACCCCGAGTTGAGTCTTCTTAGGTCATGATTCTATGGATGACTCAAAAGAGAACTACTCCTATTTGTGCAGACATAAAAAATATTCAAATGTGCTTGCTATATTAAAAATTTACTAATTTTGTGGAATTAAAAGCGTTGAACTTGACAGTGTCTATTTCTATTGACAGGTCTCAGAGTTCCCCCCTCCTGTGAGCTTGTGGTTGGTGGAGAACCTCAGTGCTGGTCCGAGGGCAGCTGTCTGCTTTTTGACGACTCTTTCCTCCACAGGGCCTTCCACGAGGGTAGGACAGACTCACAATTCAATCTTTTGTGTCTCAAAGAAGGTCGGAGTAATTGAATGGAGACATAAACGTCTTCTCTGTGTGTAGGGGTCGCAGAGGACGGACTCAGGGTGGTCTTCATGGTGGACCTCTGGCACCCCAATGTGGCCGCCGCTGAGAGACAAGCCTTAGACTACATTTTCACCCCAGGCCGGTTAGAGGAGAAGGAAGGGAAATAGGAGCAAGTATGTGAGGAATCATTGGGGTTAGACAGCCAACTCTCACATTCACTGTGTGCTTTATTTTTGTTATCGCTCAGAACATGACAGAAACATTGTTTGTCAGCCATAGCAACAGCACACTTTAGTATTGGTCATGTGGCAAAATGCTAATTATTACATTTTGGCTTTCTCAGTCGGAACCCAACCATTCAATTTGGCAAAGGCTCTATGTCGAGGTACCGAGTGCACAATTGGGACAACATTAGGGCCATTCCACCCGACCGCTGCCATTTGCTTGCTGTAACTCTCTTAGAATAAACTTAAATGTATGTCCTTTTTTCACCTCAAAATCCAATACACATATTGAACTGCTTAAAATACATATTGGCAGAGGTGGGTAGTAACGCGCTACATTTACTCCGTTACATCTACTTGAGTAACTTTTGGGATAAATTGTACTTCTAAGAGTAGTTTTAATGCAACATACTTTTACTTTTACTTGAGTATATTTATAGAGAAGAAACGCTACTTTTACTCCGCTACTTTTATCTACATTCAGCTCGCTACTCGCTACTAATTTTTATCGATCTGTTAATGCACGCTTTGTTTGTTTTGGTCTGTCAGACAGACCTTCAAAGTGCCTGCCTTACTGGTGACGTTTCACTTCGTTCCACCAATCAGATGCAGTCACTGGTGACGTTGGACCAATCAAACAGAGCCAGGTGGTCACATGACCTGACTTAAACAAGTGGAAAAACTTATTGGGGTGTTACCATTTAGTGGTCAATTGTACGGAATATGTACTGTACTGTGCAATCTACTAATACAAGTTCCAATCAATCAATCAAAAGTGTGAAGGAAAAAAGACCATTTTTTATTTCAACCGTACACCCCGTCAAAAGCCTAAAGACTGACTGCACAGTTCCTGTCTTCACAATAAAAGCGCCGCTCCATCGCGCCTGCGCTTTCAAAATAAGAGTCTCCGAAAGCCTGCGCAAACAAGCTAGCAAGCTACGGAGTTTGCCGCCAATGTATTTCTTGTAAAGTGTATAAAAACGAATATGGAAGCTGGACAAATAAGATGCCAAAAACCAACCACTTTCATGTGGTATTAGACAGAAAGGAGGAACTTTTTTTCTCCTCCATTTGAAAACGTGGACGTTTGTCATCACTACTGTCTGATTACAATCAATGCAAGTCATCAGAATCAGGTAATACACCAACTTATATTCTTGTCTTCATGAAAGAAAGGAATCTATATGTGTTAAACATGCATGTATATTCATTAAAACACTATTAACATGTAAACAAAAACGGCAAAAAAAATAAATATAAATTATATATTGTATATATCAATGTATGTATATATATATATATATATATATACACACACACATATATACATATATATATATATATATACATACACATATATATATATATATGTGTGTGTGTATATATATATATATATATATATATATATATATATATGATATGTGTGTGTGTGTCACTCATCAGTTACGCCCCCGCCAACCCCACCCCCCACCTCCCGAAATCGGAGGTCTCAAGGTTGGCAAGTATGCGTTACACTCGTATTGTTAGGGTAACATGACTGAGTGAAAACCCAGTGACACGACTTAAGTGTGAATTGAGTTGTTTTTGTTTTTTTAAAGAAAATAAACTTAAAATCTGGTTGGGATGAGAAGTAAAAAAAATAAAAAATACAAATTAAAGTTGTATTTATAAAATATCCAATCCACTTTGCTCATTTAAAAAATGTATTTTTGTTGTGCATTTTTACATTTGACATACATAAAGCGAATGGCACCAATTCAGTGGAATGGCCCTTTATATTTGAGCGATGACATGAATGTTTACAGAGCTGATGGCTGCTGCTCGTGCGCTGGCTTCTTGCTGCTCAGCTCCTGGTTGAAGAAGCACATTTATGCTTGCATCATATAAGTTGCCATGTTTGTGTTCAATTTGCTAAACTCTTGTCATTTGTTAGTATTTGATATTACCTTTCTATTCCTGTAAATATGTGAGGGTTGAGGTTAAACAATGATGTGTTTTGAAGGATTCTGATAACTATGGTGTTGTCTTGAGTTCCAGTGCAAAATATTGCATATTTTGTTGATCCAAAATTTGGAGATTTGGCTAAATACTGAAGTACGGTGGTACCTGAGTTTTCGTACGCCCCTTGTTTCGTATGATTTGCCAAAATACTGCCCCAGTTTTTGGAGCCTGTCTCGGTCATGGTTTTTCTTTCCAATCCTTGCAAGAAATCAAGTGCCCAGACTAATAGTGCCACATGTTGTAGGCGTCACAGTCTTTGTGCTTTTCTTATTGAGTAGGACTGCAAAATAAGCCACCGTCGGGCCAAAAAAAGTTGCAAGTGTCAGCACTAGGGATTTCATATCACTGTTTTTTTTAAATTAAATTACAAACCCCGTTTCCATATGAGTTGGGAAATTGTGTTAGATGTAAATATAAACGGAATACAATGATTTGCAGATAATTTTCAACCCATATTCAGTTGAATATGCTACAAAGACAACATATTTGATGTTCAACCTGTAAACATTTTTTCTATGTGCAAATAATCATTAACTTTAGAATTTGATGGCAGCAACACGTGACAAAGAAGTTGGGAAAGGTGGCAATAAATACTGATAAAGTTGAGGAATGCTCATCAAACACTTATTTGGAACATCCCACAGGTGTGCAGGCTAATTGGGAACAGGTGGGTGCCATGATTGGGTATAAAAGTAGATTCCATGAAATCAGGCCCGATTTCTGGCGCCCTAGGCAAGATTTTAGATGGCGCCCCCCCACATCGGCAGTGAAGTGTATATACTCACAAGAAACCAAATAGCTTTGTCTTTGACCTTTTTTTTTACTTAAAGAAAGCAAATTAACAATCAGAATAGTTAACAAGATAAAAAAAAATATGAATAAATACATGAATGCAAAAAATGAATATATGAAATACAATATTTTTTACATACATATTGCTTAATTTACATTAATGATGTGCACTTTAACAACTAGGCTTACAACTATACCTAATGGGTGGAAAAGTGACTATTACCTGCAGGGCAAACATTAGCTAACCAGAAGGCAATAACAATGTAAACAAAAAACACCTGCTTAAAAGATCTAATACAAATGTCCCTGAGGAATGTAAGGTGGGAGTACTGTAATTACCTAACGCTACATTATTATTTTCCATAACAATTTAGCCCCCTCCACAATATTAACCCGACGTTAAAACAGAACTAGCTATTTATTGATTAGCAATTGCCGAATCATGTAACATTAGCTTAATGCTAAAAAGCCAGGTTACTATCACATTCTGTAACAGACAAATAATTTCATGTAGGCTAACGTTACCTACCTGCTAACTCTGTCTTTTTCTCGTTTCTCCTCCTCTTCTTTTCTCTTTTTTCTTCCCTGGGCACCTGACAGTTTTGGCCGTTTTGACATCTTGTGTTGATTTTTTGATGTGGTGACGTCCACAAAGAGTCATGATACGGGAAGGGAGGGGGCGCACCGGGCGAAGGGGGGCGGGGGGGTTGTAATGTTGTAACAAATAATATTTCTATTATATAGGCTTTACTTTGTATTTTAATTAACGTGGGATTATTTTTTGTATTTAGAAATAATAGTACCAACTTTTTTTCTCTTTTTCTCCAACATTTGTGGCACTGGCGTGGCGCCCCCTGATGGACGGCGCCCTTAGCATTTGCCTATACGGCCTATGCCACGGGCCGGCCCTGTATGAAATGCTCAGTCATTCACAAACAAGGACGGGGCGAGGGTCACCACTTTGTCAACAAATGCCTGAGCAAATTGTTGAACAGTTTAAGAAAAACCTTTCTCAACCAGCTATTGCAAGGAATTTAGGGATTTCACCATCTACGCTCCGTAATATCATCAAAGGGTTCAGAGAATCTGGAGAAATCACTGCACGTAAGCAGCTAAGCCCGTGACCTTCCATCCCTCAGGCTGTACTGCATCAACAAGCGACATGAGTGTGTAAAGGATATCACCACATGGGCTCAGGAACACTTGAGAAACCCACTGTCAGTAACTACAGTTGGTCGCTACATCTGTAAGTGCAAGTTTAAACTCTCCTATGCAAGGCGAAAACCCTTTATCAACAACACCCAGAAACGCCGTCGGCTTGGCTGGGCCTGAGCTCATCTAAGATGGACTGATACAAAGTGGAAAAGTGTTCTGTGGTCTGACGAGTCCACATTTCAAATTGTTTTTGGAAACTGTGGACGTCTGGACCAAAGAGGAAAAGAACCATCCGGATTGTTATAGGCGCAAAGTGTAAAAGGCAGCATGTGTGATGGTATGGGGGTGTATTAGTGCCCAAGACATGGGTAACTTACACATCTGTGAAGGTGCCATTAATGCTGAAAGGTACATACAGGTTTTTGGAGCAACATATGTTGCCATCCAAGCAATGTTACCATGGACGCCCCTGCTTATTTCAGCAAGCCACGTGTTACATCAACGTGGCTTCATAGTAAAAGAGTGCGGGTACTAGACTGGCCCGCCTGCAGTCCAGACCTGTCCCCCATTGAAAATGTGTGGTGCATTATGAAGCCTAAAATAGCACAATGGAGACCCCCGGACTGTTGAACAACTTAAGCTGTACATCAAGCAAGAATGGGAAAGAATTCCACCTGAGAAGCTTCAAAAATGTGTCTCCTCAGTTCCCAAACCTTTACTGAGTGTTGTTAAAAGGAAAGGCCATGTAACACAGTGGTGAACATGCCCTTTCCCAACTACTTTGGCACGTGTTGCAGCCATGAAATTCTAATTGCAAAAAAAAAATAAAGTTTATGAGTTAGAACATCAAATATGTTGTCTTTGTAGCATATTCAACTGAATATGGCTTGAAAAGGATTTGCAAATCATTGTATTCCGTTTATATTTACATCTAACACAATTTCCCAACTCAAATGGAAACGGGGTTTGTATTTTCTAACGAAAACCGAGGTACCACCTTGCATTCTTGTTCTGTACCGTATTTTCCGCACCATAAGGCGCCCTGGGTTATAAGCCGCGCCTTCAATGAACGGCATATTTCAAAACTTTGTCCACCTATAAGCCGCCCCGTGTTGTAAGCCGCATCTAACTGCGCTAAAGGAATGTCAAAAAAACAGTCAGATAGGTCAGTCAAACTTTGATAATATATTAAAAACCAGCGTGATGTGGGCGCACATGGAGTCGTATATCAACATGGACGGAGCTGCGTGAAAAAAGCCACCCGGCCTCTTCGCGTAAACTTCCCTTAACCACTCGCTCATCTTTTCTTCATTCATCCATCCCTTCGAGTTAGCTTTTATGATGACGCCGGCCGGAAAGGTCTCTTTTGGCAAGGTCTTCCTTTTGAATATCACCATGGGTGGAAGTTTCTGGCCATTAGCATGGCAAGCTAGAACCACAGTGAAGGATGACTTCTCATTCCCTGTGGTGCGAATATTCACCGTACGTGCTCCCGTTGTATCCACAGTGCGGTTCACAGGAATATCAAAAGTCAGTGGAACCTCGTCCATGTTGATAATGTTCTCTGGCCGGATCTTTTTTTTCAGCTATCTTGTTTTTACAATATGCACGGAAAGTAGCCAGCTTTTCTTGAAAGTCTTTAGGCTAGTTGCTGTGAAATAGTAGTCCGTGTGCGGATGGAGAGATTGCGTCTTTTCATGAACCGGAAACCTGTCGCTTAGTAGGAGCCATTTTGTGGTCTTTACAGATGTAAACACACAAAGGAAATGAAACGTAATATCCGCGCGCTTTTTCTTCTTCTACGCGGGCGGGTGGTTGCTTACAGTAGAAGAAGAAGCGCTTCCTGTTCTATGGGGGCGGGTGCTTACCTTGGCGGTTGCTTGGCGTAGAAGAAGAAGCACTTCCTCTTCTACAGGGAAAAAAGATGGCGGCTGTTTACCGTAGTTGCGAGACCGAAACTTTATGAAAATGAATCTTAATATTAATCCATATATAAAGCGCACCGGGTTATAAGCCGCACTGTCAGCTTTTGAGTAAATTTGTGGTTTTTAGGTGCGGCTAATAGTGCGGAAAATACGGTATTGTAACAAAGTGCAGATTGGATTTTAACCAATTTAAAACATGTCATCAAAATTCTAAAATGTATCTTAATCAGGAAAAATGACTAATGATGTTCCATAAATTCTTTTTTAAATGTTTTCAAAAAGATTCAAATCAGCTAGTTTTTCTCTTCTTTTTGTCGGTTGAATTTTGAAGTGAAGGATGACTTCTCATTCCCTGTGGTGCGAATATTCACCGTACGTGCTCCCGTTGTATCCACAGTGCGGTTCACAGGAATATCAAAAGTCAGTGGAACCTCGTCCATGTTGATAATGTTCTCTGGCCGGATCTTTTTTTTCAGCTATCTTGTTTTTACAATATGCACGGAAAGTAGCCAGCTTTTCTTGAAAGTCTTTAGGCTAGTTGCTGTGAAATAGTAGTCCGTGTGCGGATGGAGAGATTGCGTCTTTTCATGAACCGGAAACCTGTCGCTTAGTAGGAGCCATTTTGTGGTCTTTACATATGTAAACACACAAAGGAAATGAAACGTACGGTGATATCCGCGCGCTTTTTCTTCTTCTACGCGGGCGGGTGGTTGCTTACAGTAGAAGAAGAAGCGCTTCCTGTTCTATGGGGGCGGGTGCTTACCTTGGCGGTTGCTTGCCGTAGAAGAAGAAGCACTTCCTCTTCTACGGGGAAAAAAGATGGCGGCTGTTTACCGTAGTTGCGAGACCGAAACTTTATGAAAATGAATCTTAATATTAATCCATATATAAAGCGCACCGGGTTATAAGCCGCACTGTCAGCTTTTGAGTAAATTTGTGGTTTTTAGGTGCGGCTAATAGTGCGGAAAATACGGTAATTATTTAGTTTTTACGGTATGCATGGCCTCAAAACAGCCATTGTGACTATAATCCATATTGCATTGATGTACATGTGTGGCAGCTTCATGTGTCCGTCGCAATCAACTTCGATGTTTACACAATCTTAGCACCTTGCCTTGTGTGCATTTCAATTTGGATTTACGACTGCGGGTAGAGAATATCGTCAAGAAGTTTGTTCTCCATGATGGGACGTTTTGTTTACATTTGGAGATTTGGCCTTTAATGGCAAACACAAAGAAACCCTGCTTGTGCAAAGGCAAGAGCGCCCTCTGTTGTCTGAGTTGGTGATTGCAGTACATTGGTGCCTGGTGTGGTGTCAGTGGTAGTAGGGAGAAACTATTTGACTGTCAAAGGTGACGTTTTGGGTCTTAGATGTTTGACGGCTGTCACCAGGCTGTCGTGATAGTTCCCTGCTTGGTCCTGTGGTGTCTGAATGCATAAACACACAAGTGACAGTGACAGTGCCTTCAAAAGTCTTTACGAGCTACTTTTGAATATAAACTATGTCTTATGATGTGTCGTTGTTTTCCACAATAAACGTTTGGTGCACAGAGTGGGGAAATAAACCATGCATCAACATTGTTCTCTTCATTGGAATAGTTCTAGTCTCTTGCTTCCTAATAGTGTGAGAGTCCAGTCCATAGTGGATCTAACATAATATTGTGAGAATCCAGTCCATAGTGCATCTAACATAATAGTGTGAGAGTCCAGTCCATAGTGGATCTAACATAATAGTGTGAGAGTCCAGTCCATAGTGGATCTAACATAATAGTGTGAGAGTCCAGTCCATAGTGGATCTAACATAATAGTGTGAGTCATGTCCATAGTGGATCTAACATAATAGTGTGAGAGTCCAGTCCATAGTGGATCTAACATAATAGTGTGAGTCATGTCCATAGTGGATCTAACATAATAGTGTGAGAGTCCAGTCCATAGTGGATCTAACATAATAGTGAGAGTCCAGTTCATAGTGGATCTAACATAATAGTGTGAGAGTTCAGTCCATAGTGGATCTAGCATAATAGTGAGAGTCCAGTCCATAGTGGATCCAACATAATAGTGTGAGAATCCAGTCCATAGTGCATCTAACATAATAGTGTGAGAGTCCAGTCCATAGTGGATCTAACATAATAGTGTGAGAGTCCAGTCCATAGTGGATCTAACATAATAGTGTGAGTCATGTCCATAGTGGATCTAACATAATAGTGTGAGAGTCCAGTCCATAGTGGATCTAACATAATAGTGAGAGTCCAGTTCATAGTGGATCTAACATAATAGTGTGAGAGTTCAGTCCATAGTGGATCTAGCATAATAGTGAGAGTCCAGTCCATAGTGGATCTAACATAATAGTGTGAGAGTCCAGTCCATAGTGGATCTAACATAATAGTGTGAGAGTCCAGTCCATAGTGGATCTAACATAATAGTGAGAGTTCAGTCCATAGTGGATCTAACATAATAGTGATAGTCCAGTCCATAGTGGATCTAACATACTAGTGTGAGAGTCCAGTCCATAGTGGATCTAACATACTAGTGTGAGAGACCAGTCCATAGTGGATCTAACATAATAGTGTGAGAGTCCAGTCCATAGTGGATCTAACATAATAGTGAGAGTCCAGTCCATAGTGGATCTAACATAATAGTGAGAGTCCAGTCCATAGTGGATCTAACATAATAGTGAGAGTCCAGTCCATAGTGGATCTAACATAATAGTGAGAGTCCAGTCCATAGTGGATCTAACATAATAGTGAGAGTCCAGTGTAACCTATATGTACTACAAATGTAATGCAATACTGTATATACGGGGTTTTATGGGCTCAGAACAGAAGTCTAGGGTTTCGACTTGGAGAGAGAAGGCAGAGCTTAAACTGTAGTTTGGTTGACACCGTGTATTTAAACAATTTGTGAGGGACAGCAGATATATACACACAATAAGTTGAATGGCCATTCAACATGAAATAAATCGGGACAACAGTGACTATATACATACATACAATTCAAATTTCATTAATTAATATTTCTGGATCTGAATAAATCTCAGTTCAGACTTAGAGTTCTTAGAAAAAAAAGGATGTCAGTACAGCTCGTGTACTGCAGGTTAAAGATGGAAAAAAAACGTAAAGGGTCGGCTCGAGAGCCTCCTACCCGCCCAAACCGAACAGGTGGTGGGGTTTCTGGCTGGAATCCTCCAAGAATACTCCTTGGACTAGATGCTCCTTTCTTTAGCTCGCCATCAAAACAAGAAAAGCCTGGCCTGTGTAAGAGCCAGGAACATTCTTTTAAATCCATGTGTACACAACATATCTTCTTCCTCCATATTGTACAATATAAATCAATAACATCAAAATCACAATATGCAATAAAATGTCAAAATAACTATTAGCAGCATCAGTGCACTAAACATGCTTATTATCAAAACACATTTAAAAGTACATTTAACACACAAATAGTTATCAAAAGGTTTAAATCATAAACCTTGTATACAGACGATTGATAATATGCTACAAAGACTGTTGCAATGAAAACAATCGAAGAGGGATAAATGCTAACTGTGCTATGTTCATAAATATGGACTCACCAACAGCTTAATGAGAGAGAGAAAAAAAACTCCGGCGCTGGTAGTCGGCTCTATAAAGTTACAAATTAGGCATTTTAGTTTATACTTAGTTACCACAATATTCCAGGTAAAAACGAGGATTAAAAACCTACCTCGAGCAAACAATCGATCTGTCAGCTGGCAACTTCCTGCTACCGGCTTATAAGCCCAGCTAATTGGACCGCGGCAGTCACGTGACCAGGAAGCACGCACAGCGCTCAAAGAGTAACTAGTAAGCAAGAGCATACCAGTCAAATACAAAAAGGTATACATTTGGCACCTGCGTTACACCCTCCCCCCTTAAGATAGTGCACCTCCGTGTGCATACTATATAATGTGAACGGGTAGTTCTAAGCTAGAGTTCCCTGCAGGGGTGGTACCAAGTATTTCACCATAGGCATCTCCTAGACTATGGAAAAGCGTCTGAACAACCGAAATAAAAGGATTACCCAACGTGGAATAACCAAATCGCTTAGGGGGTTGTCGCTGTCTTGAAGAACGACGAATAGCTTCAGGTTCAACATCAGGCGCATTAAGAACCTCAGAGTCAAACACAACCGATTGGGTAAGGGCAGGGTTGGTAGACTCTGGGGAGGTCTCTGCTTGGCCACTCTTCTCCGTTTCTCCATCCATTTTATCTTGTTCTCCAATTTCAGGTTCTTCAGCTGAAAAGATAACAGGCTCATTGGATGCAGGTAAGTGTTGATGATCTTCTCCCACAGATGGAGGCGGCGATGTGGCTGGATTGGCAGAGGACTTCCCTAGATCAGGTAAGTAAGGTTTCACAGGTTCAGTAAGTATACACTCTGGAGCATTGTCAAGTGATGGTAGGATGTTTTTTTCAACAGTTAAGGTTCCAGGTGAAAGGTTTGCAAATAGAGGTAATTGGCAATCATCTTCATCTTCAGAATTGTCATGATTCTCACTAAGTGGTGTCTCTTGCTGCTGGCTTCTGGTCACTGGCCTGCGAGGAGGCGTTGCCTCAGGAGACTTTTGGCAAGTATCACTCGGAAGAGACTCACAGGGCAGTAGAAGATCACGGTGAAGAGTTCGAGTTGGAGCCTTGTCATCCCTTTCTAGTCTCACTGTATATACTGGAAGGTCACCAGCACGGCTGAGAACGACATATACCTCACGCTCCCACTTATCCTCAAGTTTGTGCTTTCCTCGCAGTTTCACATTGCGAACTAAAACACGACCACCAACGTCCAAACTAGATGGGGTAACTCGTTTATCAAATCTTCTTTTATTGTGTTCTGCAGATTTCTGCGCATATCTAGCAGCAAGCTTGAAACTTTGCTCGAGCCGGGAACATAAATGCTCAACATACTGGGAATGTGACTTTGACTGCTTTCCTCGGACTGGAAGACTAAAAGCAAGATCGACTGGAAGGCGGGGTGAGCGACCGAACATTAATTCATAGGGTGTATAGCCAGTTACATCATTCTTGGTACAATTGTACGCATGGCAAAGTGGTTTCACATATTCTTTCCATCGCTTCTTCTGCTTGGGCTCCAAGGTTCCAAGCATACTTAATAGAGTTCGGTTAAAGCGCTCTACCGGGTTCCCTCGTGGATGATATGGAGTAGTTCTTGTCTTCTTAATACCAGCAATCTCACAGAGTTCTTTTATGAGCTTAGACTCAAAGTCTGGTCCCTGATCAGTATGAAGTTTCTCGGGTATGCCGTAGTAAACTATGAAGTGGTCCCATAAGTAACGTGCAACGGTATGTGCTTTTTGATTAGGGGTAGGTAGAGCCACAGCAAACTTAGTAAAGTGATCTGTAAGAACAAGTATGTCTTTGGTGTTACTTTGGTCAGGTTCTAGAGATAGAAAATCCATACACACCAACTCAAGTGGCCGAGTGGTGGTGATATTAACCAAGGGTGCGGCTCTCTCTGGTGGGGATTTTCGTCGGACACACCGGTCGCAAGTTCTGATTTTGGTTGCAACATCTACTGACATATGTGGCCAAAAAAATCTAGAGCGTACGAGGTCTAGTGTTCGCTCAACACCTAGGTGTCCCATGTCATTATGAAGACTTTTCAGAACCAAAGCCCTCAACTCTTCAGGTAAAATGAGCTGGAAAAGTTCTTCATCTCCATCTTTCCTTCTTCTGTAGAGGACACCATCCACCAATTGCAGGCGGTTCAATTCTCGAAGAAGCAAGGCCAATTCGGGAAGCTCGTGTCTCACTGTTGGGGGTACATGCTCTCCCGTTTCCAACTGGTGAATGACCTCTCGGATGGATTGATCAGATCTCTGTTTCTCCCTGATTTCCTCAATAGACAAGGCTGGCACAACCAGCAACCCATGCTGATTTTCGTCCAGATAACTCTCAGGGATGGCTTTGGCAGAGGTGGTCATGGACTCAACCAGTGTGATGGGAGGGTAATCGGTAGAACTGGTTGAATTGCAGTTTTTCACAAGACGACTTTGGCAAATGGCCGCAACGACTTCTGGGGAAATGTCATATCCTGGTTCACTGCTGTGCCCATCGGTGAACTGACGGACGAGATCTAGATCAGAGGAAGTATCAGGAGAGGAATCATGGGAACGGCGTGACAGTGCATCAGCGTCAAGGTTTTGCTTGCCAGTCCGATACTGAAGCGTGAAAGTGTATGTTGAAAGTGCAGCAAGCCAACGGTGACTGGCAGCATCAAGTTTAGCAGATGTCAGGATGTATGTCAATGGGTTGTTGTCTGTAACCACAACAAAATTAGCACCATACAGATAATCATGAAATTTGGCTGTAATGCTCCATTTCAATGCTAGAAATTCGAGTTTATGAGCAGGATATCGCGACTCACTTGTGGATAACCCACGACTAGCATACGCGATGGCTCTCAAATGACCATCTTGCTCTTGATAAAGAGCTGCACCGAGACCTATGGCACTAGCATCTGTATGTAATATGTATGGCTTCTTCGGGTCTGCAAACCCCAGAACAGGTGCAGTAGTTAGGTGCTCAATCAAGGTTTCAAAGGCACTCTGACATTCTGACGACCACCTTCCTCCAAAAGGTGTATGTTTCGAGCCGTGTGACTTGAAATTGGACCCTTTCTGTCCAGTCCTACGGGGTGGTGTATTGCCCCTTGTTAAGTCATTCAGTGGCTTGGCTACTGCGGAATATCCCCGGATGAACCTTCGGTAGTAACCAGCAAATCCTAAAAATGATTTTAGCTCCTTCAGGGTGCGTGGAATTGGCCAGGTCTTTAAGGCAGAAATCTTCTCTGGATCAGTCTTCACCCCTTCCTCAGACACCACATGACCCAGGTACCGTACAGAGGTTTGGAAGAACTTGCACTTCTCCAGTGATAACTTGAGGCCATATTCCTTCAATCGGTTAAGGACTCTTAGCAGGCGCTTTTCATGCTCCTCCAGGGTTTGTGAAAAGACAATCAAATCATCGAGGAACACAAGAACTTCTTTCAAGTGAAGATCTGTCATGCACTTTTCCATGAGGCGCTGAAAAGTTGAGGGAGCATTGGTAACGCCTTGCGGCATGCGATTAAACTCCCAGAATCCTAACGGGGTAACAAAGGCAGTTTTTGCTTTATCCGCTTCATTCATCTCAATCTGGTAATAACCAGACTTGAGATCCAGCACGCTAAACCATCTTGAGCCAGTCAACGCTGAAAATGATTCCTCCAGGTTGGGGAGAGCATAGGCGTCTTTAATGGTTTGGAGGTTTAGCTTTCTGTAGTCAATACACAGACGGACATCACCATTTTTCTTGCGCACAACTACAATAGGTGAGGCAAAAGGAGAATCGGACTCTCTGATTACTCCCGTTTTCAGAAGATCTCGTAGATGTTGTCGAACTGCCTCTATATCCTGTGGATGTATTGGCCTTGGGCGCTGCTTGAATGGTGTCTCGTCATTCAGTTTGATGTGGTGTTTGACTTGTCCAGTTCTTCCAAAATCCAGATCGTGACAAGAGAAGACCTGCGGTATTTCTTTCAGTTTGCTTATAATCCTGTCTTTCCATTCCTCTGGGATGGGTGAGTCACCAAAATCGAAATGCAGATGGTGCGAAGAACTTGCAATGGGTTCGGATGAGAGAGAAGTTTGATGTGACAAGATTTGAGGTGCCATGACGAGATTTGCAATGGTGCTCTGAGATGGAATGGACACTTCTTGCTCTGACTCATTTTTGAGTATGACGGGAACTTTATGGGGGGTATTCTTTGCAATGGTAATGAGACAACTTGTCACACAGAGTCCACCAGCCACTGGAGATGAGGGATGTTCAATGAGTACACAACAGCCTGCAGTTGGAGTGTTGCCATAGATGGAGCCCTCAACCACAACCGTGTGGCCTGGGGGAATTGTAACTGATCCTTTACTTGAAACCCTCACAACACCTTCGCTGCCCAACTGTGTTTGTTGGCGCCGCAGTTGGAGCAGTTGCAGGACAGCTCTGTATCCATGTGTCTCTGGCTGGAAAGTGCCTTGATTTCTTTCCACATATTGGTCATACAATGGCTCAAGGGTATTCATACCAATCAGTACTTGTGATTGAAACTCTGGACGGGAATCCGGAACCACGAGTGCTAGTGTTGCTACTTCTGTGTCTGCACCCACAAAATCTTTGGGAAATGTAACTATCATTTCAATGTAGCCCAGGTAGGGTACAGTTTGGCCGGCTGCCCCTTCAACATGCAGAAGGTCAGAGAGAGACTTCAAAGGTTCTTGAGAAAAATATTTATTATAAACTGCCACAGGAACAGTTGTAACTTGGGATCCAGTATCAAGTAAACAGGAGCACACTTGACCAGCGATGCGGACTTCACTTGTACATTTCGATCCAATCAACCCTTTCGGTAGACATGTTTTTGTGATTGGAGAAGAAGAAGTAAGCTCAGTGCAGGTAACAGTTGTAAGATTCTTGGGACATTTTTGATCCAAAGCAGTTCCAATTCGTCCCGTAACAGGAACTGGGGTCAGTTTAAAGAATGACCTGTGCTTGACTGCTTCCATCTCTGCAGCTTCTCTGCCTGTTGTCTTTTCTTGAATGAGACCAGAGCAGGATTTGGGGGACTGTCACATGTTGCTTTAATATGCCGCTCTTCACCACATTGGTAGCAATAACCGGGTCTTGGTCCAGACTGTGCAGAACCGTAGTGTCGAGTAGCAGGTTTGGCATGTGGGGAACCAGCACCAGTCGATGGTGTCTTCGCTGGTACAGCTTGTTTTTTTCCTGATTGGGCGGCGATCAAAGCTGTCAATTGTCTCTGTATATCTGCCAGTTGCTTTGTAAGTTTTTCCAGTGTTGTACTTTCATGATCTTCCCCTCCAGCATAAGCGTATTGTGCTTGAGTTGCGGCTCTTGTCTTGGATGGGCCGAGATGCTGCTTCATGCGAAGGGTCTTAGCTGCTTCTCGGTCCTCTTCTGTGCGCAATAGCAGCAATAGTTCAGCGAAGGATGGCGGATTTTGCTTACGTTGCCTGAGTTGGAGCTCGGAGATTAAGACATTGTCCCAACAGCCTCTACAAAACTGGTTGAGTAGGTGTTTATTGGTCTCCTCGTATGGAACTCCCCCTCTCTTAACAGCTAAATTGAGAGCAACTTGCAGCCGCTGAAGGTATGATGATGCCTTTTCATTTGCGTCTTGGAACGTATCCATAAATTTAGCATAAAGCTCATCTCCGTCTTGCACAGTGCCGTACGCTGAATCCAGAATATGGAGATAGACTGCAGGCCGTGTTTCAGGCTTCAAGTGCTTGACCATGTCGGCAGCGGGAGGCAGAAGACTCTCAAAGATTTTGCGCGATCGCTGCAAATCGGAAACAGAGGAATCATTTAACAGTAAATCCACAGTAACACGCCATGTTTCATAATCCGTTTCATTCTGAGGCCGGGGCAACCTCCCAGAAAATACTCTGAGAC
The DNA here is from genome assembly GCF_033978685.3 of Nerophis lumbriciformis. NCBI lineage: Eukaryota > Metazoa > Chordata > Actinopteri > Syngnathiformes > Syngnathidae > Nerophis > Nerophis lumbriciformis. The sequence continues at coordinate 8,673,467 of NC_084559.2, forward strand.
GCTGGCTGGAGAGATGAAGCATCGCGCTGTCTTCGTTTTTAACGATGTGCTCAACCACATAACGTTGGACTTCTGGTGGGTTCAAGGTAGGTGCAGCAATATTTGGGAGAGAGGTTCTGGTTTGGGATTGGGGTTTATGTTCAGTGTGATCAGAGAGCAATTCCTGACTCTCGGTAGAGGCAGTGGGAGTTGATTGTGTTGCTTGGGCAGCAGAAGTTGTCAGAGTTTTAGCTTGGACTGGGCCAAGCTGCGTAACAGAGTGACCAAGCAGGGACATCACATCGTTGAGGACCTCCGTAAAGTCCTTACCAGTTAGCTTAGCTAACTCTTTTAAATCAGATAAATATGCGTTTGTTTTCTGTTTCTCTATGCGAGTAGCGCAAACAGCGGACAATTCGGATATTTCATAAATTTTACCATTTCGACTCACAAAAGTGTAAGGCAAAATGTGACGCAGCGCGTTAATAGCATCAGTAAAATTATACTCAACAACCCACTTATGCCTAAACTCAGATTCCCAATCATCAATAATCTCACACTGACCAATCGAACCGTATTTAGACAAAAATTCCACGACCTCTTCATTTTCTTCAGCCTTTGTATCACACTCAATCAATACTGCATTATGTATATTTATGCCATGTTTCTCAATTATGTCCATTGTAAAGTTATACTCTGTCCACACACAGACACAAACACACAACTTAAGCTGCTCTCGCTCCTGGCTAGCTCGCCACTAATTTTGTAACCTATATGTACTACAAATGTAATGCAATACTGTATATACGGGGTTTTATGGGCTCAGAACAGAAGTCTAGGGTTTCGACTTGGAGAGAGAAGGCAGAGCTTAAACTGTAGTTTGGTTGACACCGTGTATTTAAACAATTTGTGAGGGACAGCAGATATATACACACAATAAGTTGAATGGCCATTCAACATGAAATAAATCGGGACAACAGTGACTATATACATACATACAATTCAAATTTCATTAATTAATATTTCTGGATCTGAATAAATCTCAGTTCAGACTTAGAGTTCTTAGAAAAAAAAGGATGTCAGTACAGCTCGTGTACTGCAGGTTAAAGATGGAAAAAAAACGTAAAGGGTCGGCTCGAGAGCCTCCTACCCGCCCAAACCGAACAGGTGGTGGGGTTTCTGGCTGGAATCCTCCAAGAATACTCCTTGGACTAGATGCTCCTTTCTTTAGCTCGCCATCAAAACAAGAAAAGCCTGGCCTGTGTAAGAGCCAGGAACATTCTTTTAAATCCATGTGTACACAACATATCTTCTTCCTCCATATTGTACAATATAAATCAATAACATCAAAATCACAATATGCAATAAAATGTCAAAATAACTATTAGCAGCATCAGTGCACTAAACATGCTTATTATCAAAACACATTTAAAAGTACATTTAACACACAAATAGTTATCAAAAGGTTTAAATCATAAACCTTGTATACAGACGATTGATAATATGCTACAAAGACTGTTGCAATGAAAACAATCGAAGAGGGATAAATGCTAACTGTGCTATGTTCATAAATATGGACTCACCAACAGCTTAATGAGAGAGAGAAAAAAAACTCCGGCGCTGGTAGTCGGCTCTATAAAGTTACAAATTAGGCATTTTAGTTTATACTTAGTTACCACAATATTCCAGGTAAAAACGAGGATTAAAAACCTACCTCGAGCAAACAATCGATCTGTCAGCTGGCAACTTCCTGCTACCGGCTTATAAGCCCAGCTAATTGGACCGCGGCAGTCACGTGACCAGGAAGCACGCACAGCGCTCAAAGAGTAACTAGTAAGCAAGAGCATACCAGTCAAATACAAAAAGGTATACATTTGGCACCTGCGTTACACCAGTCCATAGTGGATCTAACATAATAGTGAGAGTCCAGTCCATAGTGGATCTAACATAATAGTGTGAGAGTCCAGTCCATAGTGGATCTAACATAATAGTGAGAGTCCAGTCCATAGTGGATCTAACATAATAGTGAGAGTTCAGTCCATAGTGGATCTAACATAATAGTGAGAGTCCAGTCCACAGTGGATCTAACATAATAGTGTGAGTCCAGTCCATAGTGGATGTAACATAATAGTGAGAGTCCAGTCCATAGTGGATCTAACATAATAGTGTGAGAGTCCAGTCCATAGTGGATCTAACATAATAGTGTGAGAGTCCAGTCCATAGTGGATCTAGCATAATAGTGAGAGTCCAGTCCATAGTGGATCTAACATAATAGTGAGAGTCCAGTCCATAGTGGATCTAACATAATAGTGTGAGAGTCCAGTCCATAGTGGGTCTGACATAATAGTGTGAGAGTCCAGTCCATAGTGGATCTAACATAATAGTGAGAGTCCAGTCCATAGTGGATCTAACATAATAGTGAGAGTCCAGTCCATAGTAGATCTAACATAATAGTGTGAGAGTCCAGTCCATAGTGGATCTAACATAATAGTGTGAGAGTTCAGTCCATAGTGGATCTAACGTAATAGTGAGAGTCCAGTCCATAGTGGATCTAACATAATAGTAAGAGTCCAGTCCATAGTGGATCTAACATAATAGTGTGAGAGTCCAGTCCATAGTGGATCTAACATAATAGTGTGAGAGTCCAGTCCATAGTGGATCTAACATAATAGTGAGAGTCCAGTCCATAGTGGGGCCAGCAGGACACCATCCCGAGCGGAGACGGGTCAGCAGCGCAGAGATGTTCCCAGTCGATGCACAGGCGAGCGGTCCACCCCGGGTTTAATTCTGAGCAACTGTAGAACTGATGATCGTGGTGACCTTGTATTGACCTTAAGAATAACCTTAAATCCCCTTAAAGATCTAAAATAGCACAAAGGACCATTTTGACGGCACAAACACAATAGTAATCATTGAGACTATTTTACTAGATGTTTTTCACTTTTTCAAGATGTAGCCTATTGTGATTACCACAATTATACACATGTAGGGAAAACAACACCCGAGTATTGTTGTGATTTTAGTACACACTTGTATGTGATATCAATATATTATTGTATGTGATATCAATATATTATTGTATGTGATATCAACATATTATTGTATGTGATATCAATATATTATTGTATGTGATATCAACATATTATTGTATGTGATATCAATATATTATTGTATGTGGTATCAATATATTATTGTATGTGATGTCAATATATTATTGTATGTGATATCAACATATTATTGTATGTGATATCAATATATTATTGTATGTGATATCAACATATTATTGTATGTGATATCAACATATTATTGTATGTGATATCAATATATTATTGTATGTGATATCAATATATTATTGTATGTGATATCAACATATTATTGTATGTGATATCAATATATTATTGTATGTGATATCAACATATTATTGTATGTGATATCAATATATTATTGTATGTGATATCAACATATTATTGTATGTGATATCAATATATTATTGTATGTGATATCAACATATTATTGTATGTGATATCAACATATTATTGTATGTGATATCAACATATTATTGTATGTGATATCAACATATTATTGTATGTGATATCAATATATTATTGTATGTGATATCAATATGCTTTTGTATGTGATATCAATATATTATTGTATGTGATATCAATATATTATTGTATGTGATATCAACATATTATTGTATGTGATATCAATATATTATTGTATGTGATATCAACATATTGTATGTGATATCAATATATTATTGTATGTGATATCAACATATTATTGTATGTGATATCAACATGTTATTGTATGTGATATCAACATATTATTGTATGTGATATCAATATATTATTGTATGTGATATCAACATATTATTGTATGTGATATCAATATATTATTGTATGTGATATCAATATATTATTGTATGTGATATCAACATATTATTGTATGTGATATCAATATATTATTGTATGTGATATCAATAAATTATTGTATGTGATATCAACATATTATTGTATGTGATATCAATATATTATTGTATGTGATATCAACATATTATTGTATGTGATATCAATATATTATTGTATGTGATATCAATATATTATTGTATGTGATATCAACATATTATTGTATGTGATATCAATATATTATTGTATGTGATATCAATAAATTATTGTATGTGATATCAACATATTATTGTATGTGATATCATTATATTATTCTGTCTATTTAATATTTTCAGCATGTCCTCTGCTGCCATTTGCTTGCAGTGCACGTCAAGTACACGCGCACGCGCACACACACACACACACACACGCGCGCGCGCGCGCACACACACACACGGCAGGTGTAATTTATCGCGAGCGGGAGAAAAGGTGTGGACAATGGCGGGAAAGGACGCGTGACGTGACGACCAGCAAGCCTCCATGACGCAACACAACAACACAAACCGGCAGCCATGACTTCCTCCTTCCCACAATCTGACTCCGCGACCTCGCTGCTGAAATCGTCCTCCAGAAGACCCACGCACGTCCACGAGCGTCCGCGGAGTCACCACCCGCACCGTCACCACCGCGCCGCGGTCCACAGCAGCGCCGCCGCCGCCGTCGAGGAGGCTAATTGTTTGCCCGCGGAGAGCGAGGTGAGTGCCCGCAGACCTCTATGCCGCCCCTCGCTCATGACGGACGGAGGTGAGTCCACGCGGGTCAAGTGTCGCTCCCACGCACCTGCTCGCCAGCAGGACCCGGCGGACACTCCCGGTGAGGCCGTCCGCGGCGCACACCGACATCATCACCGGAGGAAGCACCACCGCGAGGAGCGACAATTAGCGGCGGTCGGACCACCGGAAGCCGAACCTCCGCGACGTTGCCGCGCTCGCCCGCTCGCCAGGCCGCCGTCTTTTTCGGACAACCACGACGACAGGACTCCGCTCTGTGAACCGCGAGAGCAGAGGAGAGTCGGTGCGGGGGAGAGCGGCTGTCAGGCCGGCACTTCTTCCCCGTCTGCGTGCTCTCCTGTGCCGCCGTCCAGAGCCTCTTCCCGGCGCTCGCGGAGGTCCAGCGCCGCTTCGTCAGCGTCGGACGTCAATTTACGTTCTGTCCTTAATTCACTCTTTGGTCAGGTAAGACTTCTAATATTGTCCTTAATTCACTCTTTGGTCAGGTAAGACTTCTAATATTGTCCTTAATTCACTCTTTGGTCAGGTAAGACTTCTAATATTGCCCAAAGTATTCTTATTTTTGCAACTTTACCAGTTTCACCACCCTTTACACTTGACTCTTGCATTAAAACAAATACAGGTAAAAGCCAGTAAATTAGAATATTTTGAAAAACTTGATTTATTTCAGTAATTGCATTCAAAAGGTGTAACTTGTACATTATATTTATTCATTGCACACAGACTGATGCATTCAAATGTTTATTTCATTTAATTTTGATGATTTGAAGTGGCAACAAATGAAAATCCAAAATTCCGTGTGTCACAAAATTAGAATATTACTTAAGGCTAATTTTTAAGTTTTAGAGCATGAAGTGCTCTAAAACTTGCTGGTAGACGGCTGCGTTGACCCTGGATCTCAGGAAACAGAGTGGACCGACACCAGCAGATGACATGGCACCCCAAACCATCACCCAACCATGCAAATTTTGCATTTCCTTTGGAAATCGAGGTCCCAGAGTCTGGAGGAAGACAGGAGAGGCACAGGATCCACGTTGCCTGAAGTCTAGTGTAAAGTTTCCACCATCAGTGATGGTTTGGGGTGCCATGTCATCTGCTGGTGTCGGTCCACTCTGTTTCCTGAGATCCAGGGTCAACGCAGCCGTCTACCAGCAAGTTTTAGAGCACTTCATGCTTCCTGCTGCTGACCTGCTCTATGGAGATGGAGATTTCAAGTTCCAACAGGACTTGGCGCCTGCACACAGCGCAAAATCTACCCGTGCCTGGTTTACGGACCATGGTATTTCTGTTCTAAATTGGCCCGCCAACTCCCCTGACCTTAGCCCCATAGAAAATCTGTGGGGTATTGTGAAAAGGAAGATGCAGAATGCCAGACCCAAAAACGCAGAAGAGTTGAAGGCCACTATCAGAGCAACCTGGGCTCTCATAACACCTGAGCAGTGCCAGAAACTCATCGACTCCATGCCACGCCGCATTAACGCAGTAATTGAGGCAAAAGGAGCTCCAACCAAGTATTGAGTATTGTACATGCTCATATTTTTCATTTTCATACTTTTCAGATGGCCAACATTTCTAAAACTCCCTTTTTTGTATTAGCCTTAAGTAATATTCTAATTTTGTGACACACGGAATTTTGGATTTTCATTTGTTGCCACTTCAAATCATCAAAATTAAATGAAATAAACATTTGAATGCATCAGTCTGTGTGCAATGAATAAATATAATGTACAAGTTACACCTTTTGAATGCAATTACTGAAATAAATCAAGTTTTTCAAAATATTCTAATTTACTGGCTTTTACCTGTAGATGACCATAGTAACTAATTAGATGACCATAGTAACTAGTATATCATGCAAAAGCACAGATTCCAAGCATGGAAAGACTTAGTATAGTTGAAGACTTCCGGTCATTAGAAAAGATGAGTGCACATCATAATGTCAGCTACACTTTCCATCTTAAAAATCTAAAAACATTATTTGGGAATGTCTGCGGGCCAGATTGAAAAGCTTAACGGGCCGCATGTGGCCCCCGGGCCTTAATTTGCCCAGGTCTGGCTCAGGGGCTGCATGGAGGAAAATCTATTCCCAAGTGGGCCGGAATGGTAAAATCATGGCATGATAACTTAAAAATAAAGACAACTCCATTCTCCATTCATTCATTGTACAAACATACACATTAGAGATGCGCGGTTTGCGGGCACAACCGCGGAGTCCGCGGATTATCCGCGGATCGGGCGGATGAAATTTTAAAAAATTAGATTTTATCCGCGGGTCGGGTCGGGCGGTTGAAATAAAAAAAAATTTGATTTTAAATAGATTCAGGCGGGTGGCAGTTAAACCAATTGGGAAATATATATACATAGTTAAATGTTGTTACCCACATACGAAAAACGAGCAGGCACCTGCAGCATATGCCACAACAGAAGAAAAAGAAAAGAAAAGAGATGGACACTTTTACGGAGCGGAGAAGGGACGCCTCGCCGGGGTCCGGGACCGAGGTACCTTCCCCCGAGAGGGCCCCACCGGGAGCCGTAGCTGAGGCGATCCGCGAGAAGGGCCCGACGCACGTCCAGGGTCACCACCGCGCCCACCGCACCGACACCCCGCCTCGTCCGCCTTCGCCGCGGCCGGCGTCACGCGCAGCAGGTAAGCAGCTTACCTGCCCGCCACCCCCGTGGCCGGGGGCTCGTAACAGGGGTCACTCCGCGCGCAGTGCGCTCACGAAAGGGGTGGGGCTCACCCTGGTTGATATAGACCGCAGGACGGTGGCCATGGAAGTCGGAACCCGCTAAGGAGTGTGTAACAACCCACCTGCCGAATCAACTAGCCCTGAAAATGGATGGCGCTGGAGCGTCGGGCCCATATACCCGGCCGTCGCCGGCAGCGAGACGCGCTTGGAGGTGCGCTCAGCGTGGCTCCCATATGATTGCGCACTGGTGTGCGTCTGGGCCGTGACAGTGTGGCACGCGAATGTCTGTGCTGCATTGGATCAGTCTCCTTTCTTTAACAGGCAAAAGCTTTATAACCTCACTAATGCCTTGCATCGTCTATATTAGATATATAACAACGGGCGGGTGCGGCTCTGATCAAATGTTAGATCGGGTGGATGGCGGATGGTTGACGACTTTCTGATGCGGTTGCGGATGAAATAATTGCCTATCCGCGCATCTCTAATACACATACTGTAGTTAGTTAATTATTTATTCGGTCAGTGGTCAAAAAAGTAAACAACAGTTTTACATAGGGGTGTAACGGTACACAAAAATTTCAGTTCGGTACGTACCTCGGTTTAGAGGTCACGGTCTGGTTCATTTTCAGTACAGTAAGAAAACAACAAAATATACATTTTTTGGTTATTTATTTACCAAATTTGTAAACAACGGCGTTATCCTTTTAACATTGGGAACACTGTAATAATTCTGCCCACGTTAATCAACATTAAACTGCCTCAAGTTGTTGCTCAGATTAAATAAAATGACACAACTTTTCTTCTACATATAAAAAGTGCAACATTAAACAGTTTCAAGTCAACTCATCATGCTTAATTTATTACAGCATTTGGGAAACCTGTAGTTGATTTTTATTATGTAAATGTTATATTTGTATCAACATGTGATAGCAGGGACCCTGCCATTCAAAACTAGGCTGCTGCATTACTAATGATTAATGTAACTATAGCTGGAAAAAATAGTACAATAGCCATAGGAGAGACTATTCATCCCTGAACACCATGGAGTTCATGTAGGCTTTATGATGCACTTACATTATTATATCAACTATCAGAGACAGAATAAATACACCTTGTACACAACATAACCTACTGTTCAGTGATATACACAGAAAAGACATGTGAAATATCCTTGTACACGTGTTAGTTAAACCTTTTGTACCAATGATATACTATATTCAAACAATTATGCTTACATGTACAGATACATTCACTGTACAAACATACATATACACATACTGTACATATACATTCACTGTACAAACATACATATACACATACTGTACATATGCGTTTTGAAGCAGCAAATTTAATTTTTTTTGCACTGAATTTTTCTACAAGTTTTAAAACACTGAATTTTTAAACACTTTTTTTTATATCCTGAGTTTTAAAACAATTAATTTTTAAACGCACGCCACTTGCTACCAAATTGTTTTCACTGAAATTGCCAGCATAATTTGATGCACAAATACAACAAAAACTGTTACATAAATTCAGTGTCAAAAAAGTTTTTGTAAGGAAACTTTAACCTCCATAGAACTAAAAAAATATTTAAAATATTTGCCGAGGCAGCAATTATGTATTTGATTAATTGACTCGTCAAATGGTTATTGCTTTTGATCTGCTGTACACGTTTGACATTGAATCTGCAACTTGAATTCAACAAATATTTAAAACATCCATCCATTCATTTTCTACCGCTTGTCCCTTTTGGGGTGGCGGGGGTCGCTGGAGCCTATCTCAGCTGCGTTAAAACATACTATACTAAATAAATTGTAACAAAATAAAATAAACTACTCATACATTACTTAGAAACAAATGGTTTTACTTAATACAAAGTATGTACATATATATATGTGAAAAAAATATATATATATACAGTTAAAAGCCAGTAAATTAGAATATTTTGAAAAACTTGATTTATTTCAGTAATTGCATTCAAAAGGTGTAACTTGTACATTATATTTATTCATTGCACACAGACTGATGCATTCAAATGTTTATTTCATTTAATTTTGATGATTTGAAGTGGCAACAAATGAAAATCCAAAATTCCGTGTGTCACAAAATTAGAATATTACTTAAGGCTAATACAAAAAAGGGATTTTTAGAAATGTTGGCCAACTGAAAAGTATGAAAATGAAAAATATGAGCATGTACAATACTCAATACTTGGTTGGAGCTCCTTTTGCCTCAATTACTGCGTTAATGCGGCGTGGCATGGAGTCGATGAGTTTCTGGCACTGCTCAGGTGTTATGAGAGCCCAGGTTGCTCTGATAGTGGCCTTCA